>NW_022589740.1:19253425-19364155 GCF_004348235.1 Phoca vitulina | reverse complement strand
TGCCCACTACCCATAAGTGTACCCAGGGCTCATCCAAACAAAGAAAACCTGCTCCAGGTGGGAGAACCACCACCACAGTGAAGACAGGTTTGTCAAAAGACATGTGTGTCTCCCCTTTACGGAACACCTGCGGCTCACCGGGCCACACGACCTCTGTTGTAGTTGCAAGTACCAGCACCAACTATATCCGTCAACCCACTTCTAGTTCTCACCTCTCTCCAAGCACCTCGGGCCCACCTGCCCAGCATACGGGTGGTGTGAAGGAAAGGAAAATCATCACTTCCAGGACCAAAAAACCTGGTATTCCTGCTTTACATAAGCGTAAACGTGGCCCATCTGATACAAAGAGAGGTGGTAGAGCTGGAGAAGTAACCACATCTATGATGGTAGGCCTCTCTGTCACCAGCTGCCATCAGAACACTTGGAGCCTACCTAGCACTAACATAGGTGGTGCTATGGGGATCAGCACCACATCTACTATGACTGGAAACACTAATGGTCCCCCATGCACACAGACCACATGGAGCGCCCCCAACCACAACACTGATGGTTCAATGGGGGATAGCGCCATGGAATTTTAGAAATCTCCGTTCGGGACACGTGGGCCTGCCCCTAGTCAGGGTACTCCTCTGACTTTGGAGAAACCAGTAATGTGTTTGGAGGCTCCTGGCCCACTGTCCCTATGCTCTGGGCATGGCACCTTCATAACCTGCCTAGGGCTTCATTGGAACCACCAACCAGTTCCTTTCTTTTGTCACGAGTCTCAACTAATATGGAACACGTATTCCTCGCAAATTATATGTAACAGGAAATGGACTTTGCTGTACCAGAAAGGGGATCGGCCCCTTTAAACGAAACTTAACCTATTCTCTTTCTACAACAAGTCAGAAGGAACCACCCTGCAGGGGTGTGTGTGTGTTGGAAGGTGAGGGGCACATGAGCCCAGTTTAGAACTACACCAGATTCGAGAAGTTCCAGGGTTGGAGAATAGAAGAAAGCCGCATGGATCATCAGCTGTGTGCGTGCCATCCCTGGCTTGATGTTAACTTGGCTGACCGAAGCTCCGGGCCAGTTTTCCCGAGTCTTGGAACTGGCAGGATGCCACTGCTGTCTACAGATACTTCCTTTCCCCCTACCTATTTGCCTCAATGAACTCTTATCTTTCCCAGATTATGTATATATACTTCTATATCTATAAAATTTTGTTCTTATTAATCTGCCTTTGCTCATGTGTCTTTTTGTCTCAACAGTGGAGAAAGAAGTAACCTATGTGAGTGGTGATGGGTTGAACCATCAACTATGTTTTTTTTTGGTTTGTTTTTGCATTAACTATGCAAAATTTTCTGTACCTCAGTGACTGGGATGTGGAAGTAGCCATGTATTATGGCTGCTAGTGCTGACTCCTGAAGTCTGCATTTTGAGTGTAAGGGATGACAATCCAGGAGGAAATAAGGTTCAAAGGAGGGAAAGATGAGGTGATTCACCCTTGCCTCTTCTCTCTGTGTCTCACTCTCCTCTCCCCCCCACTCTGACCTCCCTAGCAGTGGGATAACCCCTGATGTGTCAAAGGAAGTCACTCTCTATGATTTTAGTTTTAAAAATGTTTAAATGTTTTCTTGTGTGCCTTCTTTTTTTTTTTTTTTTAGAAAGGAGTCTTTTTTTTTTTTAAAGATTATATTTATTTATTTGACAGAGAGAGACATAGCGAGAGAGGGAACAGAAGCAGGGGGAGTGGGAGAGGGAGAAGCAGGCTTCCCGCTGAGCAGGGAGCCCGATGCGGGGCTCGACCCCAGGATCCTGGGATCACGACCTGAGCCGAAGGCAGACGGTAAACGACTGAGCCACCCAGGCGCCCCTCTTGTGTGCCTTCTTATTTAATTTAGACTTAGGCCAGTCATTCTTGTATGTTCCCACTTCACCCAGAGAGGATAGATTTGAGCCTGGAGGAACAAAGGGAGAAAGAGCGCTTGCCTGCTCTGTAATTGTTGTAAATTTCAGTTTACTGAGAATTTATCAGTGCTGCTTAAACGCAGTAGAAAAGATCCTCTTCAATAATCAACCCGGCTCGGATCTAAATCACTAAAGCATCAACTCACATACGTTACAATCATGCCCAGTTCTGGCTGACCCTAAGCTTTTCTGGATCTCCAAGAAACTTAATAAAGGCAAAATTCCTGACTCTCTGGAGCCTTCATTCTAGCTGGAGGGAAGAAAAATACAGACACGTAAATTAGCTGGTAGGGTAGCCAGTTACAAATGCTGTGGAGAATAAAGTAGCACACAGAGCATCAAGATTGTAGGCAGAGAGCGGCACAGCTTTCAATTCTAACAGTGGACAGGATAAGTCTCACTCAAAGTGGAATTTGAACAGGCTAGAGGGAGGTGAATGAATCAAATATATGAGGGGAAAGCATTCCAGATAATGAGAATGATCACTGCAAAGACCCAGAGGAAGGGTACCTGATACCCTCAAGGAGCAGTTATAAACTAATGTGGCTGGCATAGAGTCAGCAGAGGGAGGGAAGAGAGGAGGACAGAGAAGATGTGGGTTGAATTCTCGGCACCATTTATTGGTTGTGCAGTGACAAACGGTAGATCCAATCTTCAAGTGTCTCAGTGAACTCAGGGCTTTTTTCCGTGGCCAATTTACCTTGCAAGATTTTTGGAAGGTTAAAATAAGGTAAGGAAGTAATTTACGAGCCATGTTGTTATTCTTCTATAAATAAGGATAGATGCACAGATGATAGGTAGGTAGGTAGGTAGATAGATAGATAGATAGATAGATAGATAGATAGATAGATAGATACCCAGAGAGACGGATGGAGACACGGTATATACATATATATGCATGTTTAATGAGTTCCTTAGGCAATAATGCCTTAGTTGCCTTCACCAAGCAATTCACATAGGAGATCCCATTTTAACAGGAGCATTTAAGTGCCTACTTTTATGAAGTAAACACGTGGAAAAATATGATAACTGAGCTTAAAAATGCACAGCACTGAGCCTAGTGCAACATTTATGAGATTAGCCCTGTAAAAACAAAGAACACCAGCACACAGGGGCTGCTGGACCCCTCCAGGCACCCTGCTGCCTGATTCATTTACTCTAAGTTGTTTATTGCAGTTCCAAAGGATCAAAGCTCCTCCTCCCCGGCTGCAAAGAATCGCCTGCCCTTTGTAGTCAGAACAGCCTCTCAGAAGCAGGTTGAAATCCAGTTTGCTTCTAATAGTCCTGCACCCTCTCTCAGCCGTGCTTGGTGATGTTACCAGGGACAACTTTTAAAAATTCATGCCTCTTGACTTTTTTTTTTTAAAGCCTTCAAGCTAAAAGTAATATCCTGATAAGGAAAACATTTAACAAATCTGTGATAGAGGTAAAAATGATTTTGAATTTCATGTTTTGATGGACTGACACGGTAGAAGCGATTTCTTAAATAGACATTTTCTTTTATTTTTATCAAAATAATATATAAGCATAATGGCACTTGAATGATCCTGAAATGCAACCCTTCTCCCTCAAGCTCCCCTCTCCAGAGACAGTTTTTTGCTACTTTGATGTCACCCCCATAATTCTAAACATTGTGCCTATCCTGCTGCATCACGTCATACTCATTTTTTTTTTTAAGATTTTATTTATTTATTTGACAGAGACACAGCGAGAGAGGGAACACAAGCAGGGGGAGTGGGAGACGGAGAAGCAGGCTTCCCGCTGAGCAGGGAGCCCGATGCAGGACTCGATCCCAGGACCCTGAGATCATGACCTGAGCCCACGGCAGAGGTTTAACAACTGAGCCACCCAGGCGCCTCACGTCATACTCATTTTAGACGATGCTTTTGCCATTCTAACATGATGGAGGAAGATAAACTCCACTCCCACTGTTTTCCCTCCCTCTTCCTTTCCAAAACGTCCTATTCAATTAATTTTGCTGCTTCCCTTTTGTAAGTAACCTCATGTAATTTTGCTGGCTTTATTGGTGACGGAAGGGATAGCATAGGGCTAAAAGCACCGTTTCCGGTGATGGGCCACTTGAATTAGAATCACTTCCTACCTTATGGGGTTGCTTGTGATAATGCAAATAATAATGCTTTTGCAGCCTTTAGGGCCTAACACACAGGAGAGCTCAAGAAATAGTAGCTATTATTTACTGCTTACGTCATTAACTTTCACTCTAATCTCATGATTTTCTCTATGCATGAGACTGTGCCCCATAGCGGCTCTGCCTTGCCCTTTCCCCTTGTACAACTCACTTCCTGTCAATAACATGTTTGCTTTTGTCGGTGCTGTTAGCATTTACATTTTGCCGTACAATTGTAGCAAAGTGTTCTGTGTTTTATCCACAGCTTGGCTCTAAGGGTTGAAAACCAATAAACTGTATTGACTAAGTATTGCTTAGTCCTGGGGAAAATAGTGTGGTAGGATTGTTATCTTCTACTCCGTCATGGTGCTCCTACTTGTCTTTGGCATCCATTGTTTAAACTCATGCTATATATATTTTTTAAGATTTTATTTACTTATTTGACAGAGAGAGAAAGAGAGAGAGAGCGCACAAGCAGGGGGTGGGTAGTCAGAGGGAGAGGGAGAAGCAGGCTCCCCACTGAGCAGGGAGCCCGATGCGGGACTTGATCCCGGGACCCCGGGATCATGACCTGAGCTAAAGGCAGACACTTAACCGACTGAGCCACACAGGCACCCCTTAAAATCATGCTATATTTCAGTTTGCTTTATACTTCAGCTATTTTTTTCTCATATATTTTTAATTATTTTTCCTAAAATATATTCATTTTAGAGACCTAGAAACCACCTGGGTGTGATGAGCCCACGCAGGCCCTTCCTGCCCCAGTCACTGCTACGATCCCAGAGTGATGTGATGTAACCAGGCTTTCCGGCAGCAGTCCATACTTCACCTGAGACGGAGCAGGAAATGTTCTTTTTTTTTAAAGATTTTATTTATTTATTTGACAAAGAGAGACACAGCGAGAGAGGGAATACAAGCGGCGGGGTGGGGCGGGGGGGGAGAGGGAGAAGCAGGCTCCGATGTGGGGCTCGATCCCAGGACCCTGGGATCACGACCTGAGCCAAAGGCAGACACTTAACTGACTGAGCCAGCCAGGCGCCCCAGGAAATGTTCTTTTCAGCAGTCCCAAGACTGAGTGTTGTCCTCAGATACCCCTTCTGAATAGGAAAACTGAGGCTGGCAGAATCAAACAGGTGCTAAGAATTAGAACCATGACATGGATCTCCTGATTTTGTCTAAGGTTACAGGTGTGAGGAGGGCAACCAAACAAAACCAGACAAAACCACGCCCGAAAAATGGTCTCTGATGTAAATAGTGCCTTTGTGTTAAATCCATGCTAAGCTTGACATCAGAGACTTAGAAGTAGATTTTCATAACATGGAGGACAAATGAAAGTTTATGGGTAAAGAGATGGGAGTGGGAGGCCTTCAGGTAAAGGGTTTAAAAGAGAAGTTCAGTTTCTAGTTTTCCATTGGACTAATCCAGGCTGTCATAGAAATTTGGAAACACAGACTGTAGTGAAATACCTAAGTTAGCCACATGGACAATCACTCAAAATTATTTTTCTGTATAGAAATACCTTTCTGTTTCCCTTGAAAAGACTTTCATTGATTTCACCAAATATATATCTCAAAGTGATGACAGAAAGTTAAGAAACTTATATGCTTGGAATTTGCAGTTATCGTTGTTAACAAACACATTTGTATTGCTTACACTATGACAAGTACTATCCTAAGTAGTTGCGATATTAACTCACTGAATCCTCATAAAAGGAACCCTATAGGTAGGTATTACTCATAATATCCCCTTTTGGGAGAAAAACTTTGGGGGGAAATGAGAGAGGTTAAATAGCTTGTCCAATGTCACACAATAAGTAGGTAGCAAAACCTGGGATTTAAAACCAGACCATCTAGACTTTTATCACTTGGCTGTGTTACCTTATTATAAGCTGTGTTTAGGAAGAGGACTAAGTTGACAAGAACGAACTCAAAGCAGAAGAGAGAAATGAGAAAATGAATGACAGCAGAAACTGGGGAGGAGTTAAGTTCAGAAATTGCTGGTAATAAGACCTAGAAATAATAAGATTCTGGTTGGATGTTAATTTCAGGCAGTCCCGATGAATCCATTGAGAAATGCCTTTGTTTTCTTGAAAGTTCAGAAAGACTGGTTGAATGAAGAGTAATGAAAAAAAGTAGAAAGGAAAATAATGTGACTTAAGTGAGGAAAAGGAATCTTTCCCCTCTAAGTATTAGGAGAAGAGGGAGTTTGTGGGGGAGGTTTGTGAGGGAGATCTTCCTAACAGGTGTCTAGGCATTTTTACCAGGGTGAACATGGAGAAAAATGGTGACCATTGTACTGGTTTCGATGATCCCTCAAAACCAAAGTCTCAGTTTCCAAAAGTGACATACATTTACAGCATCCCCACTGTGCATTAGACACATTGCTAAGTGTATTTCCGGTCACACATTTTATCTGGAATTAACAGTTCCTTTGAGGGATGAGTTCCCTACGGTTGCTGTAACAAATCACCACAAACTTGGTGGCTTAAAACACATTTATCCTCCCACGGTTCTGGAAGTCAGGGGTCTGAAAACATTTTCACTAGGCTGAAATCAGGAGTTGACAGGGCTGTGCTCCCTCTGGAAGCTCTAAGGAAGAATCCATTCCTTGCCTTTTCTAGCTTCTGGTGGCTGCCAGAATTTCTTGGCTTTTGGCCACATCAATCTGATCCCTGCTTCATGGACACATTATCTTTATAGCAAAGTCTCCTTCTCCCTTTCTCTTAGAAGAACACTTGGGATTACTTTCAAGGTCCATCAGATAATCCAAAATACTATCTCGCTCTTAAGATCCTTAACAATCCCATCTGCCAAATCCCTTTTGCCATTTAAGGTGACATTCTCAGGTTTGGGGGATTAGGGCATGGATATTTTGGAGCAAGGGTATTATTCAGGCTTTCTTAAGGTAGATACTATTATTTTTCTAAGATGCAGGAAAAAAAGAAGTTTAGGTAACTAATTTGTCCCAAGGCCTTACCATGCTTCAGAGTGGCGATTTAAATCCTGGCATGCTGACTTTAGGACACATTCAACCATTGCTAACCTGTGTTCTTAACCACAGTGTGTGTAGGCTTGGTTAAGAGTCACATGTTTCAGGGTGCCTGGGTGGCTCAGTCAGTTAAGCGTCTGCCTTTGGCTCAGGTCTTGATTCCAGGGTCCTGGGATCGAGCCCCGCATCGGGCTCCCTGCTCAGCGGGGAGTCTGCTTTTCTCCCTCTCCCTCTGCCGCTCCCCGTGCTTGTACTCTCTCCCTCTCTCTGTCAAATAAATAAAATCTTAAAAAAAAAAAAAAGAGTCACACGTTTCAAGACCACATTGGATAAAAGGCTATGTGTGGTCTCCTTTTTCACTTTGTTTTCCTGGTGTATTTATGAACGTTGCCCAGAGTAAAAAGTTCAGAAAACTACCATTCAGGCTTACTAAGAGAAAGCATTTATTGTTCAGTTTGCACTTGGTAATGGAGGGTTTTTTTTAATCGACTACGTCACCAAGCAGTGTTATCACTATTTTTTATGTACTTAAACAACAAAACAACAAAAACTATAGATGCAAAGGTGTGAGGGACTCATGGAGGGCAGAGAAAGAGCTCGTACCACCTGCCAGGTGCCCAAGCCTGAATGCATCCTACCCAGTCCTGATTAAGCACTGGTTTGCAGGGATAGCACCTGAGACCTTATACCCCAACTTCAAAGACTGAAATTAGCTGAGAGATCACAGATACTTGTACTAATCATGAATCCATAATTGGCTATCCCCATCCTTTGTGGGAGAGAACTTGGCACTTTTAAAATCCTTTTCTGCTTGAGAAAGAGCAGAGCAGTGTTTGCTTCTCTGGCCGTGACCTACTGTGCTTTGCAAAGGTGATTTGGCAAGTGCAGCTGCAAATCCATCTCCAATATCACACATCTATGGAAAATTCCAGTCAGGTTTTAGACCCAGTCACAGTACATTTTTCTGAGGATCAGTAATGATTTGCTGAGGATCAGTAATGCTCTCCGTATGCTGGCTGACAAAGGCATGATCTCTGTGCTTATTATACTCCATTTGTCAGCTCCGCTCTGACACAGTTGTCCATGGGATTCCTGAGGAATATTTGAGGTATTTAGGCACAATTTCAGGAGCTGCTCCTGCCTGTATCCTCTCATTTCTTAATCAACATTTCCCAGTTGAGACGCTAAATAATTCAACCCTGGTGGGTTATCAGAGCCATTCTTCCCTACTCGGCTTCATTTGAATCTCTCTGCCCCATAAGGTCTCCCTACCTGACATCAGGTATTTCCCCATCATCCTTATTTTCGGGAGCCGGGGCTACAAGGGTAATTGGCAAATTCGTTAGCTTTTCCATTTCTTTCCCTCTTGATTGTTTAAGTGTCATTTGCTAGAGCTGTGTGTTTCGATGTTTTGCAAAGCTCAGTGGTGCAGAGACAATAGTGGAATTCTGCCCCAGGAGAAATAGACATTCTGTTAATTGTTCTTTTCTTATAGAACAGAAAACAGATTCATCTATCACACAGTTACTCAATGTTTCTCTAAGTGCACTGCACAGGATCTGGATTAGACTGGCAATACTCTGCCTTTTCTGTTGGAAGGTACTCTGCATTCCATAAAATGAAGTCCACACTATGAGAAACCGAGTTTAACCTCTCAGCTATTGACTCATGGAGTTTGACTCCCTGAGATTTCCCACCCTTATACTGTTGTGGAGGAAGGAATGGTTGGCCAAATTCTTGGTCAGATGTTTATATTTCCTAATTTGTCACTTGTCTTTTAACTCTGTTAAGATTACCTTTTGCCATGTAGAATTTTTTAGGGTTTACAAAGTCAAATCCACCGTCTTTTTCTTTCTGACATCTCACTTCCGTGTTCTGCTTAGGCAACGACTTCATTGTAACAAGAATAGTATTTCTCGGGCTCCTGGGTGGCTCAGTTGGTTAAGCAACTGCCTTTGGCTCAGGTCATGATCCCGGGGTCCCAGGATCGAGTCCCGCATTGGGCTCCCTGCTCAGCAGAGTGTCTGCTTCTCCCACTGATTCTCCCCCCTCACATGCTCTCTCTCTCAAATAAATAAATAAAATCTTTAAAAAAATAAAGAATAGTATTTCTCATCCTACCTTACATTCTTTTACGTGTTTCTTTTTTTTTTTTTTTAAAGATTTTATTTATTTATTTGAGTGAGAGAGAGCATGAGAGGGGAGAGGGTCAGAGGGAGAAGCAGACTCCCAGCTGAGCAGGGAGCCCAATGTGGGACTTGATCCTGGGACTCTGGGATTATGACCTGAGCCGAAGGCAGTCGCTTAACCACTGGGTCACCCAGGTGCCCCTACGTATTTCTTTTCTTATGATAAAATATTACCAAATGCATGCTATACGGGCAGTCCTGGCTCTGCACAGTACAACTCTGCATGAATTGCAGTTACCATGATTTAGTTAAATAATCCCAGTCTTGGAACAACACAATTCACATGTCAGTTACCACCGTATATTAAGGGTTAGAAAGTACCTAAAGTACAAACTTGACAGCTAGTTCCTCAGAACTCAAATCACCATGTAAGTAACAGATGTGCACCGTGATCAGTGGTCACTTCTTTCACGATCTGCCAGTGCTGGGTCACTGTGCACGTTATTCAGGTCACACACAGACAGCAAAACGTGTCATTCTACTGCTTCCTTGTCCTCCTAGTGAACATCCACATCACAGATCACAAAGCAGGATAATCGCAAGCAGGAGCAAGAGGCAACAAAGACGAGGGGGCTGGAAGTGAAATTCTCATAGAATGTGAAGGGACCATCATAGAGACAGCTGCCTCTGGAAATGTGGAACCTGCAGGCACAGCGAGAGTAAATATGCAGCCAAAGCAATTTAGTAAAGGCAAAATCAGTGCCTGAGGAGAGTGGTCAGGACAAAAGGATGAAGATGTCCAAGCGTAAATGACATCAGCCAAAAGCTTCACATCAAAGACTTTCAGATATGTTTCCCCACACTGAAAGCACAAAAGATAAAATGTCTGAAGCCAATAACAAACTCAAGAATGGCATATGAGAATTTGCCGAGGCATGGAAAAGATTCTTACTCTTTATTGTAAACCATACGGCAAGGGGAGGGCAAGCACTGTGCAAACTAGTCTTGATAAGTTTTTTCTTTTCTCCTTTAAAATAGACTTTATTTTTTAAAAGTGGTTTTAGGTTCACAGCAAAATTGAGCAGAAAGTAGGGAGTTCACCTATATCTTTTGCCCCCACATAGGCAGTGTCAACTTCCCAAAGCACCAGAGTGGCATATTTTTTATAATTGATGAGTCTACATTGAAACATTATTATGGCTCAGAGTCGACAGTCACCTTGATTCATTCTTGGTGTTCTACATTCTATGGGTTTGGACAAATGACTAATGACCTATATCTATCTCTATAGTATTATATAGAGTAATTTGTCTGCCCTAAAAATCCTCTCTGCTCTGCCTATTCATCCCTTCCCTGACCCTAATCCCTGGAATTCTACCATCTCCATATTCTTGCCTATTCCCATACATCATAGAGTATCATACCATATGTATTCTCTCAGATTGGCCTCTTTCACTTAGCAGTATGTATTTAAATTTCTTCCATGTCTTTTCATGGCTTGAGAGCCCATTTTATTTTAACACTGAGTAAGTATTCTAGTGTCTGGATGTACCACAGATATTCATGCATTCACCCACTGAAGTATACCTTGGTTGATAAGAAGTGTTGGCAATTAAAGCCACTATATACATCCTGATGCAGGTTTTTATGTGGACTCAACTTTTCAACTCCTTTGAAGGAGAGCAATTGCTAGGTTGCATGGCAAAATATGTTAGTTTTTCTTTTTGAATTTTTTTATTTGTGTATAGTTGACACACGAGGTTACATTAGTTTCAGGTGTACAACATCATGATTCAACATCTCTGTAGGTCATGCTGTGCTCACCCCAAGTGTGGCTACCATCTGTCACCATACATTATTACAATATCATTGACTATATCTGCTATGTTCTATTTTTTATTCTGTGACTTAATTCATTCCATAACTAGAAGCCTGAATCTCCCACTCACCTTCACACATTTTGTCCATCTGCCTACCCCCCTTCCCTCTGGCAACCATCAGTTTGTTCTCTGTATTTATAAGTCTGATTCTGCTTTTTGTTTGTTTTTGTTTGTTTGTTTTAACAGTGTGTTTAGTTTCATATAAAACCACGAAACTATCTTCCAAAGTGGCTGTACCATTTTGCATTCACACCAACAATGAATGAGAGTTTGTGTTGCTTCACAATCTTGTTGGTAGCCAGCATCTGATGTTGTCAGTGTTCTGGATGCTGGCCTTTCTAGCAGGTCTGGAGCAACTTTCCTATAATCCCTTATTAGTTTCAGAAGTTTTTTGATATTTTTCTGATTTTTTTTATATAGATAGTCATGTCATCTGCAAAAATAAAGACCATTTTAGTTTCTCCTTTTCAATCTGTACTCATTTTATTTCCTTTTCTTGGCTCATTGCATTAGTTAGGATTTCCAGCATAATGTTGAGATGGAGTGTTGGGAGGGAACCTCCTTGCCTTGCTCCTAATCTTGGCAGGAAAGATTTTAGTTTCTCACCATTAAGTATGATGTTAGGGTAATTGCTGGCCTCATAGAATGAGTTAGGAAGTATTCCCCCTGCTTTAATCCTCTGAAAGATATTGTGAAGAATTGGTATAAATGAATCATGGAACACTACATCAAAAACTAATGATGTAATGTATGGTGATTAACATAACATAATAAAATTAAAAAAAAAAGAATTGGTATAATTTCTTCCTTAAATGGTAGAGTTAATCAGTAAATGCATCTGGGTCTGGTATTTTCTGTTTTGAAAGTTATTAATTATTGATTCAACTTTTAAAATAAATGGAGGTTTATTCAGATTATCTTTCTCTTTGTGTGAGTTTTCACAGATTTTGTCTTTCAAGGAATTGGTCTGTGTCATCCAGGTTCTTAACTGTGTGGGCATAAGTTGCTCATAGTATTCCTTTGCTATCCTTCTAATGTCCATGGGATATGCATTGATGTTATCCTTTCCTCCATTTCTGATATTTATAATTTGTCACCTCTCTCTTCTTAACCTGGTTAGAGCCTTTTTAATTTTATTTATCTTTTCAAAGAATCAGATTTTGGTTTTTTTGACTTTGTTGATTTCCTGTTTTCAATTTCTCTGATTTGTTGCTCTGATTTTTTATTGTTTCTTTTTTTCTGCTTAATTTGGATTGTATTTGCTCTTCTTTTTCTAGTTTCCTAAGGCAGAAGCTTAGGTGATTGATTTTTAGATCTTTCTTCTTTTCTAATTATGCATTCAATGCTATAAATTTCCCCCAATGTTCTGTTTTTGCTGCATCCCACAAGTTTTGATCTATTCTCATTTTCATTTTGTTCAAAATATTTTAAAATTTCTCTTGAGATTTTTTTTTGGACCCATGTATTATTTAGAAGTGTGTTGTTTAATCTCCCAAGTATTTGGGGATTTTTTAGCTATCTATTTGTTCTTGATTCCTAGTTTCGTTTCAGTGTGGTCCGAGAACAGACATTATGATTTCTGTTGTTTTAAATTTGTCATGCTGTGTTTTAGGGCCCAAAACGTGGTCTGTTTTGGTGTATATTCCACATGAGCTTGAGACGTGTGTTCTGCTGTTGTTAAATGAAGTGGTCTATAGCTGTTTGTTATATGCATTTGGTTGATGGTACTGTGAAATTCAGCCAAGTTCTTACTGATTTTCTACCTGATGGATCTATCCATTTACGATGAAAGGATGTAGAAATCTCCAGCTATAATCGTGGATTCATCTCTTTCTCCTTACATTTTTAGCAGATTTTGTCTCACAAACTTGGATGCTTTGTTGTTAGGTACATACACATTAAAAATTGTTATGTCTCCTTGGAGAATCGACCCCTTTATTATTATATAATACCTCTCCTTGTGTCTGATACTTTTCTTTGTCCTGAAGTCTTCTCTGTCTGAAATTAATATAGCTCCTCACACTGATTCGTGTTAGCATGGTATATTTTTCTCCACCCAGTTACTTTTAAGTTATATGTATTTTTACATTTAAAGTAGGTTTCTTATGGTTAGATCTTATTTTTTGATCCTCTCTGATAATCTCCCTCTTTAGACTGTTGCAATTTAAAGTGGTTATTGGTATAACTGGATTAATATCTACCATATTTGTTACTGTTTTGTATTTGTTGCCCTTGTTCTTTCCTCCCTTTTTTTACAAAGATTTTATTTATTTACTTGACGTGGGGTGGGGGAGAGCACAAGCAGGGGGGCTGCAGGAAGAGGGAGAGGGAGAAGCAGAAGCAGGCTCCCCGCTGAGCAGGGAACCCGGTGCAGGGCTCAATCCCAGGACCCTGGGATCATGACCGGGGCCAAAGGCAGATGCCTAACCCACTGAGCCACCCAGGCAACCCATTTTCTTCCTATTTTTGTATGCCACTCTTTTTCTGCCATTTGCGGTGTTAGTTAAGCATTTTATATGATTCCATTTTCCATCCTTTAAAAATCCAGACTTGATGCACTGGATGAAATTAACTGCAGTAAATAAGTCTTTAGTGATGTGATGTGATGGTGTGGGGACATGGAAGCGTTCTAGAGTCCTACAACTAGATTTCAGTCTTGTAGTGAGCCTGTGCCCCTGAGCTATGCCCTTCACAAGTGCCTCTCGGTTTCCCCCCTCGCGACCTGTTGGCAGGGACAGAATGGCTGGACAGGGCTGGAGTTGGGTATTTCCCTTCCTCTAGCTCAGTTAGACTATGACAAAACCCCAAGAGGTTAGGTCTCTGGCAAAACAGCTTCTCTTGAGGACAAGCTGTAAGAGTGACTGAACGCTCTGCTGTATTTCAAAATTGTGCCTTTTCTCCTCCCCCTGCCGGAACCCTAAGGGGATTTTTCTCTCATCTTCAAAATGACAATTTGGTAGAGCTCCAAGAAGGAAAACTCACAAAAGTATGGGGTTTCCCTGGAGTTTTTAACTCACAGACTCTTTTTTATAGTAAGCCTCTAGCAATTTGCCAATTCTAGTTCAGGTTTTCCTACCTCGGTACTGGTTTCTGTGTAGATTTCTGCTCTTGGGTTTCCGCTCCAGTAAGTTGTCCTTCTCTGTACCTGCCTGTCTGCCTCTCCAATTTTGTGGACAGTGATTTGCCCTTGTGATCCCACTCTCCTAATGAATCTAAGAAGAATTGTTGATTTTTCAGTTTGTTCAGCTTTTTACTTGTTAGGACAGAGTTGTGACTTCCAAGCTCCTTACATGCTGGACCGGAAACTGAAAGTATCATGAGGATAGTTTACAATGGAATAAACTATGTTAATTCTAAGTATTTCTAA
This sequence comes from Phoca vitulina, assembly GCF_004348235.1. Lineage (NCBI taxonomy): Eukaryota > Metazoa > Chordata > Mammalia > Carnivora > Phocidae > Phoca > Phoca vitulina. Next base: position 19,349,713 of record NW_022589740.1, on the reverse strand, counting down.
TGTTTTCATTATGGTATATTCACTAAATAAAAGGTTTACTATTTTTTAAATTCATCTATACCTATTTTTTAAATTCATCTATACCTTTTTTAAATTCATCTATACCTTTATAACCAACAGGAAGAGAGTTTCTAATGTTTTGTCAGAAAATGTTTAAGGTCATGGAACAGTCCTAGTTTTCTCATTAAGAACACTTTAAACAGATCAGCTTGCCTGATCATCTCAGCAGTTCCACAAGCGAGGACAGCTTGTACTTTATTTCTCCTATATTTTATTTCCCAAATATGCATGGGTTCCTCTTCTGGTTCAATGATATAGTGATGTACTGCCACAACTTTTTATATTTTTAAAACCTTGGAGTGTATTTTGATATTGGATATGGACATTTCTTTCTTCCTTCCAACTACTATTTTACTTTTACAAATCTGCTTTATGGTGACAAGTCATACTTGATCCTAATGACATATTTTTTTCAATATGTTGCTGGAATCCATTTGCTACTATTAATTAGAACCTAAGAGCTTAAAAGAAATGTACTCTAGCAACCTCTGGTTGGTTTTTTTGGTATATTTCCCATGTCTGATTTTTGTGTTAGGGTCTTTCTAGCTTTTTTTTTTAACGAATTGGAAAGCAACCAATGTCTTTCTAAGGTGTAGATCTTTGATTATGCTCTCTAATTACACAAAGCTATTTGTATTTTCTACTCAAAATATAAGTCAGTACTGGCAACCTACAATTTATTCAATAGTCATGCACTTTGTCTAGATTTTCAAATGTGTTGGTATAAAGTTAGCATGGTAGTCTTTTGTAATTTAAAAAAATCTTTGGGGGCACCTGGGTGGCTCAGTCAGCTAAGCATCTGCCTTTGGCTCAGGTCATGACCCCAGGGTCCTGGGATGGAGCCCCTCATCGAGGGGCTTCTCCCTCTCCCTCTGTTGCCTCCTCAACCTGTGCTCTCTCTCTCTCTCTCTGTCTCTGTCAAATAAATAAATAAAATCTTTAAAAAAAAAATCTCTGCTTTATGGCTAATCACATCTCTATCATATTTGCCAAGTATTGCTTATTTTAATGGTCTTTTTAAAGAACAAGCTTTTGGTTTTATTTGTCGAGGTTATGGCTTTTCTTCTTTATTTTGGCTTTCCTGTTTATTAATTTTGTCCTTTTACTCTTTTGGATTTACCTTGTTCTTTTTCTGTGTCCACTGTCCAGTTCCTTCGAGAGCCATTTTCAACAACTCAACCAGCTCTGCTGTGACAAAGCCACTTCATCATGTACCACTGAAACTTAATCTCACACAGTGGGTGAAGACTCGGCAACCATATTCTGCTTTCAGAATTGGTCTATGGCCTTAGACCCTCCTCCTGAATTAACACTACCATCAGGGAAAATTCTAGTGGGCCTCTATGCTGCTTATAAGGCTTGCCTTTCCTCCAGTTCCGTCATAAAAGAAACAATATTTCCACTCCTTTTTTGGTGTTGGTCAAAAACTTAGCAAGACTCCTTTGCAGTCTATTCAAATCCAGAAAAATAAGCAAGTCTTCATACACAGGCTTGCTGAAATGTCATAACTTAAACTGTATATAACCTGGAACAATGGTCTTTTCAAACACTCCATAGTCCCCCTTTCTAGGTGTCCAGAGTTTTCCATTCCTACAACGTCTTTTATACATGGTCAGTTTGTGTCTTAAAGCCTTCCTCCCGTTTCTGGGTATACAGTTGACCCTTGAAAACCACAGGTTTGAACTGTTCAGGTCCACTTATATGTAGATATTTTACAGTACAGTACTCTACTGTGTTTTCTCTTTTTTATGATTTTTTAAATAACATTTTCTTTTCTCTAGCTTTACTTGATTGTAAGAATACAGTATATAATACATATAACCTACTAACGATGTATTAGTTGACTGTTTATGTTATCAGTAAGGATTCCAGTCAATAGTAGGCTACTAACAGTTAAGTTTTTGGGGGTCGAAAGTTATATGTGGATTTTTCGATTGCACAGAACATTGGGGTCCCCTAACCCCTGCGTTGTTCAAAGGTCAACTGCATATTTAAAGGAAACATAATCATTACTTGAAGAGCTATCTGTACTCTCATGTTCATTGCAGCATTATTCACAACAGCTGAGGTATGGAAACAACCTAGGTGTCCACAGACAGATGAAAGGATAAAGAAAATGCGGTATACGGATATATAATGGAATATTTTCAACCTAAGAAAAGAAGGAAATCCTATCTTTTGCAACAACATGGATCAAACTGGACGGCATTATAAGCCAGATAGAGAAAAACAAATACTACATGGTATCACTTATGTAAGGACTCTAAAAAATTAAAAAATTAAATAAACTTCTCCCCAGGACATTTTTCCTTTGCAATATTGAGCACCCTTTGCCACGTGTCACGTAATTTTCTTACTGTTTGTACTAGATTACAACCCCATGGAACCTATTGTATTTATTAGAGTATCTGGATTATAGTTTACCATTGTTTGTTTGTTTGTTTGTTTTTCCTCTGTAATTTATTCCTTCTACCTCTGGCATCAGAACCTCATTTTTCCTTAGGAGAAGTCCTTATGATTCAGACAGGTTGCATGTCCCTGCCCTGCCCCCCATAATTTGGGTCTAGTAAGTCACAGTATTTTATATATACTCCGTATGTCTTATATATTTATTTCTCTATTTTATATCATTTTCTCCTCCAAATTTTAGTCTGGTTATTTTTTAATTGACTTTAGTAATCCTTTCTTGTGTTTGACTAATGTAATATTAAACCAATCAACTGAGTGCTTCATTTCAACTATTGCTTTTTTTTTTTTTTAAAGATTTTATTTATTTATTTGAGAGAGAGAGAATGAGAGAGAGCACATGAGAGGGGGGAGGGTCAGAGGGAGAAGCAGACTCCCTGCCGAGCAGGGAGCCCGATGTGGGACTCGATCCAGGGACTCCAGGATCATGACCTGAGCCGAAGGCAGTCGCTTAAACAACTGAGCCACCCAGGCGCCCTCAACTATTGCTGTTTTAATTCTAGAATTTTCCTTTGGTTGCTTTCCATTGATAATTTTGCTTAAATTGCATATGTTGTCCATGATTTTCTTGAATACACTAATCATGGTTTTTAAATAATAGCTTCATTAAGATATAATTTACTTTCCATACAATTTAAATGTACAATTTAATATGTTGTGCATCTATTGCCACAGTCAATTTTACATTTTTAATCGCCTCCTCCTCCAAAAGAAAATGATACCTATTAGTAGTCACTCACTCCCTATTTCCCCCAACCTTAGACAACCACTAATATACTTTTTGTCTCTACAGATTTACCTATTCCATACATTTCATACAAATGGAATCATATATTATGCAGCCTTTTGTGACTAGCTTCTTTTACAGCACATTTTCAAGGTTCATCCACACTGTAGCATATATATCAGTACTTCATTTCTTTGGATGGCTGAATAATATTCCATAATACGGATATATCCTGTTTTACTTTTCCATTCATCAGCTAATGGACATTTGGTTATTTCCACTTTTTGGCTATTAGAAATACTGCTCCTGTGGCTGTATTTGTGTGCAAGTTTTGTGTGTAAGTCTAGCAAATTTTTTTAAATTGCTAGGCTAATTTTTTTTTTTTTTACCAGTTTTTGGTTTACAGAAAAATTAAGCAGAAAGTACAGAGTCCTCATATATCCCCTTACCTCTCTATCTAGCTTCCCCTATTATTAACATCTAACATTAGGGCAATACATTTGTTACAGTTAATGAACCAATATTAATACATTATTATTAACTAAAGTGTATAGTTCACTTTAGAGTTCACTCATTGTTTTGTGCATTATACAAGTTTTGACAATGTGTAATGACATGTATCCACCATTACAATACCTTACACAGTAGTTTTACTGTCCTAAACCTCCCCCCTCCGGTTCTGCACTTATTAATCTCTCTCTCCTACCCCCTAACCTCTGGCAACAACTGATCTTTTTACTATCTGTAGTTTTACCTTTCCCTGCACTTCATATAGTTGGAATCATACAAGATGTAGCCTTTGCAGATGGCTTTTTTCACTTAGCGATATGCATTGAAGCTTCTTCCATATCTTTTCACGGCTTGATAGTTTTTTCTTTGTATTGTTGAATGCTATTCTTTTATATGGATACACCATAGTTTGTTTATCCATTCACCTATTGAAAAACATCTTGGTTGATTCCAAGCTTTGGCAATTATGAAAAAAGTTGCTATAAACATCCACATGTAGATTTTTACATGGACATTACTTTTCAACTTCTTTGGGTAAATTCCAAGGAGCATGATTACTAGATGATATAGTAAGAGTATGTTTAGTTTGGTAAAAAACTGCCAAACGTCTTTCAAAGTAACTGTAACATTTTGCATTCCCACTAGCCATGAATGTGGATTCTTGATGTTCTGCACATTTACCAGCTTTGGTATTACAGTTTTTGGATTCTAGCCATTTGACTAGGTGTGTAGTGGTATCTCATTATTGTTTTAATTTAAAATTTGCTGATGACATATGTGTAGCATCTTCTCATATGCTTATTTGCCATCTGTTATTTTCTTTATTAAATCATATATACATATATCCAGATTTGTGGGAGAAGGGGAGCTAAGATGATGGCATGGTAGGAGGACCCCATGCTCATCTCATCCCTAGAGCACAACTAGATAACTAACAAATCATTCTGAATATCCATAAAATTGACCTGAGTACTGACAAAACAAACTACACAACTAGAGGGAGAAGAGGGGCCACATGGAGGAAGGTGGGAATTGTGGAGATATGGTTTGGAGAGAAATGGATTGTGGGTGCTGCACAGAGGAGGGAGCTCTACTTGTGGAAAAAGGTGAGACATAGAAGTACACAGGGGAAAGCACATGGAGAATGCTTGCCCAAAACCATTGGCTGGGAAAATGAGGGGGGCTGATTTTTATGAGTTTTCACAACCAGCGGGGCTCAAAGACTGGAGTTTTAAAGGTCAGTGTTCTTGGCTGGGATAGTGCCCTGAGGGTAGCGCCCTACTCCCGGAAGGAAGGCAGACATACAACCCTGGGGCAGACAGTGAGATCTGAGACATGACTAAGGCTCATAAGGGAGACATTGTTCACTCTTCTTGGAATGTGTCTGTGAGGGGTGGCATTTGCAGAGGTGCCTCTCTGGGGACAAAGGAGCCTGCAGGCACATCCACCCCTCCCCACCCCCCCCACCCCGCCCCCGCCCCACAGCATAAACCAGCTTCCATAAATAGCACAGCATCAACACTGGCTGCCTAACCTGCTTACATGAAGTCCTGCCCTCCTGCACCTTGTTGACACTGCTTTTCTCTGGCAAGTGTGCTTAAGGATCAGCACAGTGGGCCCCTTCCCCAAAAGACCAGCAGACCCCACCCCCCCCACACACACACACCACAACTCCAGACCAGGCAGTTTTACAAGGTTTCAGTTCTAGTGGAAGTAGCATCAGGTCTCATTTAACAAGCAGACTAGAGCCCACCTCATTAAAACTCGCCGCACTCTGGCCAAGGACCAAACACTGTCCACTGCAGGCAAGGAGAACCTCTAAAGATGACTGGCCTGAAGGATAGAGCAACCAAAACACAGCAGCAGAGTGCACACAGCACACACCATGGACACTCCCTGAAGCACCAGGCCCTGGACACTATATGACTTCTTCTTCATAAAGGCATTACTCTGAGGAACAGGAAACATAAGCAGCTTTTCTAACACACAGAAGAAGACAGAGACTTAGACCAAGACAGAAGAATTCATCCCAAAAGAAAGAACAAGATAAGGTCACAGCCAGAGATTTAATCAAAGCAGATATAAATAATATGCCTGATGGAGAATTTAAAGCAACAATCATAAGGATACTCACTGGGTTTGAGAAAAGAATGAAGACTTTATGGAAGCCCTTACCACAGAGATAATAAAATTAAGAAACAATCAATCAGAAATGAAAAATGCAATAACTGAAATTTGAAATTGACTGGATGTAATGTCCACAAGGATGGGAGAAGCAGAGGAACAAATAAGAGATATAGAAGATAAAATAATGGAAAATAATGAAGCTGAACAAAAGAGAGAGAATTATGGACTATGAGAATAAACTTAGAGAACTCAGTGACCCTATCAAACATAATAACATTCATATCACAGGAGTCCCAGAAGAAGAAGAAGAGAGAAAAGGGGAACAGAAAATTTATTTGAAGAGATTGTAGGCAAAAACTTCTCTAATCTGGGGAAAGAAACAGATGTCCAGATCCAGGAGACACAGAGAACTCCCATCAAAATCAACAAAAGTAGGCCCACACCAAGATGCATTGTAATTAAATTTGCAAAATATAACGATAAAGTAAAAATCCTGAAAGCAGCACGACAAAGAAGTCCCTAACGTATAAGGGAAGACCCATAAGGCTAGCTGTAGATCTCTCAATAGAAACTTGGCAAGACAGAAGGGAGTGGCATGATATATCCAACATGCTGAATGGGAAGAATATGCAGCCAGGAATATTCTATCCAGCAAAGCTATCATTCAGAATTCAGAACAAACAAAAATTAAAGGAGTTCATGACCACTAAACCAGCCCTGCAAAAAATATTAAAGGGGACTCTTTGAGTGGAGAGGAAAGACCAAAAATGACAAAGACTAGAAAGGAACAGAAAAAATCTCCAGAAACAATGACCAAACAAGTAATAAAATGGCATAGAATGCATATCTATCAATAATTACTCTGAATGTAAATGGACTGAATGCTTCAATCAAAAGACATAGGGTGTCAGATATATGCTGTCTACGAAAGACTCATTTTAGACCCAAAGACACCTGAAGATTAAAAGTGAGGGGATGGAGAAACATTTATCATGCAAATGGACTTCAAAAGAATGCCAGAGTAGCAATACTTAGACAAACTAGATTTTAAACCAAAGACTAACAAGAAATGAAGAAGAGCACTATATCATAATAAAGGGGACTATCCAACAAGAATATCTAACAAGTGTAAATATTTATACCTCCAACATGGAAACACCCAAATATATAAAACAATAATAACATAAAGGAATTCATTGATAATAATATACAATAACAGGGGTGCCTGGGTGGTTCAGATGGTTAAGCATCTGCCTTCGGCTCAGGTCATGATCCCAGGGTCCTGGGATCGAGTCCCGCATCGGGCTCCCTGCTAGGCAGGGAGCCTGCTTCTCCCTCTGCCTCTCTCTCTCTGACTCTCATGAATAAATAAATAAAACATTAAAAAAAAAAAAAGATTAAAAAAAATATACAATAACAGTAGGGGACTTTTATACCCCACTTACATCAATGGACAGATCATCTAAGCAGAAAATCAACAAGGAAACAATAGCTTTGAATAATACACTGGACCAGATGGACTTAACAGATATATTCAGAACATTCCATCCTAAAGCAGCAGACTAAATGTTCTTTTAGTGTGCACATGAGTCATTCTCCAGAATAGACGACATACTAGGTCACAAATCAGACCTCAACAAGTACAAAAAGATTGAGATTATGCCATGCATATTTTCTGACCACAATGCTATGAAACTTGAAGTCAACCATAAGAAAAAATTTGGAAATACCACAAATACATGGAGGTTAAACAACATGCTACTAAACAATGAATGGGTCAACTCGAAAATCAAAGAATAATGAAAAAATACGTGGAAACAAATGAAAATGAGAACATGATGGTACAAAACCTTTGGGATCCAGGAAAAGCAGTCCTAAGAGGGAAGTACATAGTAATACAGGCCTACCTTAAGAAGCAAGAAAAATCGCAAATAAACAACCTAACCTTACACCTAAAGGGGCTAGAAAAAGAACAACAAAGAAAACCTAAAGCCAGCAGAAGAAGGGAAATGATAAAGATTAGAGCAGGAATAAATGATACAGAAACTAAAAAAAAAAAAAAATAGATCAATGAAACCAGTGATAAGTTCTTAGCCAGATTTATCAAAAAGAAAAGAGAAAAAATAAATAAAGAAAGAAAAAAAAAAGAAAAGAGAAAGGACCCAAATAAATAAAATAATAAATGGGAGAGGAGAGATCACAACCAACACAACAGAAATACAAGCAACTGTGAGAATATTATGAAAAATTATATACCAACAAATTGGACAAACTGGAAGAAATGGATAAATTCCTAGAAACATATAACTACCAAAACTGAAACAGGAAGAAATAGAAAACTTGAACAGACCTATAACCAGCAAAGAAATTGATTCAGTAATCAAAAATATCCCAACAAACAAAACAACAGGGCCAGATGGCTTCACAGGGGGAACTCTACCAAACATTTAAAGAAGAGTTAATACCTAGTCTTCTCAGACTATTCCAAAAAATAGAAATGGAAGGAAAACTTCCAGATTCATTCTATGAGGCCAGCATTACCCTGGTACCAAAACCAGACAAAACACTAAAAAAGAGAACTATAAGGCCAATATCCCTGATGAACATGGATGCAAAAATTCTCGATATAATATTAGCAAATTGAATCCAGCAATACATTAAAAGAATCATTCACCATGATAAAATGGTATTTATCCCTGGGCTGCAAGGGTAGTTCTATATTTGCAAAGCAATTATTGTGATACATCACATTAATAAAAGGATAAGAGCCATATGATCCTTTCAATAGATGCAGAAAAAACATTTGACAAAGTACAACATTCACTCATGATAAAAACCCTCAACAAAACAGGGTTAGAGGGAACATACTTCAACATAATAAAGGCCATATATGAAAAACCCACAACTAATATTATCCTTAATAGGGAAAAACTGAGAGCTTTTCCTCTATGATTAGGAACAAGACAGGATGTCCACTCTCACCACTGTTATTTAACATAGTACTAGAAATCCTTGCCTCAGCAATCAGACAACAAAAAGAAATAAAATGTATCCAAATTGGCAAGGATGAAGTACAGTGGTGTGTGTTGGGGAATCATGGCATCAAGACGGGCAGAGGCATATATATATGTGTGTGTGTGTATATATATATACTGGGCTTAATTTTAGAAAACTATAGAGATAGTCAAGATACTTTTACATTCCAGTTGTTACCTTTTCTTGAGAAGATTGACTTTTGCTTATGGCACACAGTTATCACAGGGACTGATAACCTTAGTCCATTCTCAGTTTGAGCCCATTCAAAGCTCGATTTCTGTCTTTGTCAAGGCTCATCTACTCAGGTGATCTATTTAGGGTGTGGCCCCTGGGATTACCATTTAAAAGTCTGATCTTTTACTTGTTAGGACTTAAACCCCATTGTTTCCCCAGCCCTGTGAGGCCTGCTTCTCAGTGTCTTTGTTGCTTTTTGCAGGAGCTCCTGTCACTTGGCTTCTGTGCTCACTGTCTTTTCAACTACTTGGCTTCTTAGCCCCTAGGCTGTAAGTTTTGAATCAGCAAATGCCCCGGGAGAAAAGCTGTGCCAAAAAGCAAGCTTGTGCCTGGGTTTCCCTTCTCTCCAGAATCTGCCCAATATGTCTTTTGCTTTTTTCTAACATTCTGGTGCCTGCAAACAGATGTTCTCTTACTTGATCCAGCTTTGCTGTATGTTCTCAGCTCTCACCGGGTCTTATTTTATTATTGAACTATCACCTCAATTTTTCCTGGGGACAAAATTTAGAGTTTTATGTTTAAAGCATTGTTTTTTTGTTGTTTTTTGTTTACTTTCTGTATTAATTCAATTTCTCTAGGGACCTGTTTACCTAATTGTTCTACCTAGTTCTTGTGTTATCCGTAGGAAGCAGGTAATGTGTTATCAGGCAGGCTAAGTATATTGGGGAAGAAATACTGATGAGTGAGTTGTTCTTTTTATTTTTCTTCTCCTTGTTTACTCTGGTAGTCTAAGTTGGCCTTTTTTGAATTGACCCAGTTGCCCAAATAAGAAATCCACATGACGAAGACCTGACTTTAATAAATGTCTGCATGTCAGGAGGAACTAGACAGGAACACCATGACAACTTTCTCTGTGTGAGGGTTTTGCAGCATTTCCCAAGACCATTTAATTTGCCTTCTGCCAACACTGCTCAGGTTGTGGAAGTTTTCTAAGATTCTGTAGGGCAAGCCTCTCCCCTTGCAAACCAGATGAGCTCTTCTCTCTCTCTGGACTCATTTGTGGGCTGGTGGCCCTTGTTTCTTCTTTTTCCCCATCTAATCATAATTGTTTGTAAATTCCACAAAGCCCTCAAAGTAGCTTCTCCCTCCCTCTCTCTCTCTTTCCCTTTTTATCAACACTGTTAAATATTAATAATATATTTGCGTATCCCTTTCTTAATTAAAATGGAAAATTGGAAGAGTAAATCATTAAGCATGAACCCCATTGACCTATGACTCACATAACACCTCTCCCCTGGGCCTAAGCTTGTGATATCCACTTGGTTTTCTTATAATATCTTCTCTGTTTATAAATTTGTAATGATTTAGCTAATTCTTGAGTTGTGTGACAATAATGAGAGTAGCCATTAGCACTACGGAAGTACACCTTTGACCTAGGACCCAGAATCACGGACTGGAAAACCTATTTAGCAATGAGTTTTATTTGTGCTTTATGTTTGACAAGCGCTGGGGGGGGGATAAATGAGAAGTGAGGGAAAAGCAGCTTCATTTAATTTAGTATCACAGATCCTTGCACTGAAAAAGAAGATGACATCGTTTCTGGTTCAAGTCATTAAAATCTGCTTTTGTGAACAATAATAACACATATGGAAAACAAACACTTATCAATGGGAATAGTAATTAATTAGGGCGTGCAGATTACACTTGCTATGGGAGTTTATTAAAGAAGAATTCCAAAAAAAAAGCACTGACTTCTGAGAAGTCTCCTTATGAGAGGTAGGGTCTGAGATGAGTCTTAAACAGATATGTAGGAAAGGAAACGAAGGGCCTTCAAGGCAAGGAACAGGCAGGGTCAGGAATGAGCACAGGTGGTTTATGGAACAAGGAGCCACGCTGTCTGACCAGGGCAGTGGTGTGTGTTGGGGAATCATGGCATCAAGACGGGCAGAGGTTGGTTATGTGAGAGAGAATTAGACTGGAGAGGAAGTCAGTAGAAAGACAGAGACCATGGAAAGTTCCTGAAGGTGTAGATCAGTGTAATAATATTTAGAAATCAGTGGTGCCTTGACATTGTATGTTTGGTTTTAAATAATTAGGGGGACACGATAAAAGAAACAGACTACTGATATACTTGATATGTACCAAGATACCAGACACAAGAGAATACATGCTGTGTATTTCCATGTATATGGTGTACGGTGAGAGAGGTCAGTGTAAGGGTTACTTCTGAGGAATAGGGAGTAGGAAGAGGTGACAGAGGACATTTTAGGGTGCTAGACATACCTTGATCTGGTGTCAAATACATGGGTGTATAAAGACCTAAAAATTCATTTATGATCAGTGCAATTGGTGTTTATTGTTTCTATTTATACCTTTCAAAAACCCATTAGGATAATGAGGCTGTCAGTTGAATGAGGAAAACTTTGGTCAAGGAATAGCCAAGGTATTAATGCAGTATTAATGTATAATGTGCTCACCGTGGAATGGAATGTCATGACTGGAAATAAGGGGCAATACGGGCAAGAAAAAAGATCAACATTGGATGGTTGGATGAGCTGGACAAATTAGATGACTCTACTTTACTTTAAGAACTTTAGCAGTGTTTGGGCACCTTTGAACAAAGAAAGGAAATACAATTGGATCGAACATATGCTATGTGTCAATCCCTGAGCTATGTTTTTACACATGTCATCTTACTTAATACTGCATCTTATAACCATAAGACGGTGAACATGAGAGGTAGCTGGTTTTGACACTAGAGGTTAAGAAAACAATTAGCTCATATTCACAAGAAATTTGAGGTCAGAGAAAAGGAATCAAGAGGAAATGAGTGGTCAGTGCCCAGAGCCATGAAACATGCTTCAGAGTTCTTAGTAACCACATGAGAGATGAAGCCACCAGAATTCTTGAGCTTCTTTAAGGGGCACAATGAGTCAAAGAAAAGCCGAAGGCTAAAACCTGATTCCTGCAAGGTGATAAATGTTAGGGCATTAAATAGTGAGGTGTTATGAGAGAAAAAAATTATATGGCTATCCCAACAGGGAAATACCCTATGATCTTGTGTTAGCATTTCTCAAACTGGCCTTCCACAAAACATAGTTCTATTAGTCGGTTGGAGGTTTGCTCTGAGAAAAGGGTTCAGTTGTCAAGTAAATTTGAGTAAGACTGAATTAAACAAAGTTAAATCAGTCCTTTCCTTCAAAACTTCTCAGAGTCTATAGTGCAACAAAGTGTAAGTTGAATCTCACAAGGGGATGTGTGGTCTATAGATTTTCCCAAATGCTTCTGCCTCAGAACTACATTCATATCATTTCAAACCAGGATTCTGCAGGACAGAGATTGTGAAACGCTTCTCTCCCCATGTAAAATCACACGCCATTCCCCAAATCCATTCTTCACTCTGCCTTTGCTCGCCTTGTCCCTGACACATGGAAGGCCCCACCTAAGCTCCACTTGCCAAAACCCTACCCATCTTCTAAGATTCAAGAGATAAGGAAAGGCCTGTATTACTAAAAAGGCAGAGAAAGAAAGCCATCGATCTACATTCCCTGTCTAAGAAAAAGGAAAATCCTAAAACGATACCGCAGTGACCTTTATTATGTGTGAAGGTATTGTGTTACTTTGAGTACTGTAAAAAGTCAATGCACTGCAATATATATGGATATGAATGTTTGATCTCTGACAGGGCCAGTTTAATTATTAAACAAGTCATTGTGTTTGGCTTAGCTCTCATATCCAGGGAATGTTAAAGTTGGAATGGTCCCGGATATTAGCTAGTGTATTCACCTCATATCCCAGGTGAGGAAACTGAGACCTTCATAGATTGGATAGTTTATATTGACAAAAGATAAGGAAACAAGTTATTGGCAGATCTATTTTTTAGATTAAGAATTCTGAGATTTTGTAGAATACCAGGAAAATAGTTCCCCTGATGCTGAAAAATGTGTTGTTTATTCATCCTTTCCTATTGTAGTGACTAAGAGAGGTAGTAGTCAGGAGTTATTTCAAGGGGAAACACTCCTTTGGAAACTCCCAATTTATATACAAAAGGAAATCCATCATTCATATTATTTAAAGTTAAGGTATTCATGTTATTTAAATACCTTAACTTTAAATAACTTAATTGAAGGCAGTTTGTCAGCTACATAGGGAAATGACGAGGCTGTTTCTATAGGATTAACATGTCAGTTTGTTCTAAGGGCTCCCTCTCATGGCATATTCAAGTGAGTTAATGGCTACTTAGCACCCAACCCAACTTGGAGGCCAGTAAAAAGTTGGACTAAATCTCTACCTGTGGCATCTCTATTCTTTGGTGATCTTGGGTAGAATTATTTCTCATACATTTTGACAAATTCAAGTATTAAAAAGGACTAAGTTTTTGCAAATGTTTTTGCCTGGATATGGGGGTAAGGAGGATCAGTGAGTTAGAGTACTTCTAGATTTAAGCATAGTCAAACTGAGGAAAAAAAGGCTTATGCCCGCAGTAAAAGAAAACTAACTAAAATTATGTTTTTTTAAAAAAATTCCCAACTACCTTTCAAATGTTCTGAAACGATCATGAAGTAAATGGGTATGCTAGGAAGCGAAGAAGACAACCAAGAATATTTTCTAAGAACTTGTGGATAGCAGCGAAGGGGGCAAGGAACTTGGAGACCACAGGGGTACTGAAGATGGTTTTTCTTGGCCATAATACAAGGATAGAAAAGCCAAAGGGAAAGTAGAAAAATGAGACAAGGTAGGGGAAGAAAGTAAGGAGACGGGGGAGGGGAAGGCAGATGACACTCAGAAATTAACATGACACACATTTAAGATGTGCCAACAATGGTGATGATCATTACCCTCAAGTAGTTTGCAGTATGTGTTTCAAAGACATGTATAAATAGAAATTTTCCTTAATATATAAGTGCCAAGATAAAGGTATTCACAGAATAGTGTGGGAGAATAAAGAGGGGGCATTCAGATTAAATCTTGCCTGTAGAATCAAGAAAGTCTTCATAGAGGAGATCTTTAAAGCAGATGATGGGGGTGGGTTGTGGAGAAAGAAGGTACAATAAAAGATAGGAAGAGAGGTAGAGAGAGAGGTAAAGGAAGTAAAAAAGAAAAAAAAAGAGTTTAAAGAAGAAAGCTGGGGAGCACAGAGAAAATATCACAAGATTGTCTTGAGTTCACTAAATGAATGTGGAACATTCATATTTTGAGCAATGCAATATTTGTGGATAAAGATATTTTTATTATATTTATATTTTTATTATGTATTATTAGATATTTTAATATTCTATATATCAAATGAGTACATTGATCTACAGAAAGGTTGAATAACTCCTGGGCAGGGGCAGGGCAGGAATTTGAATGAATCCATTTGGATGTGTAAATCCATACTTTATTTAGTAAGCTCTAGAGAAAAAAAAAACAAACCCAAAACAAAAGAAAGAGGCTGACCATTAAAAAGAGAGAAGAAAGAGAAGAAAAATAAAAACAAAGGAAAGCAGAGCTACCCATTTAAAATTGGCTAATTCATGCTGGCTGGAGATCACGCCCCCACATCAGAGTTATAGCAGCATCACATTCTCATTCCGCATCCTCCCAGGACACAGCACACCCAGCTAAAGGTAGCCAGCTTCTGGAGAACAATATTCCTGTGGCTTAGCCCTGCTTCCTTCCGAATCTCTTTCCTCTTCTCCCAAAGCAGAATTATGGCAAAAAAAATAAGAATTAATCAGCTTGGAATTGATTTTTTGTTATCCCCAAGGACCTTATCATCCCACAGAGGTGCCAGTTTGATTGATTACACACTTTTAAGACCATCCGAAAAGACAGAGAACAAGTTGCTGTTTCTATTATTAAATGCTTACCACAGTCACTGCACATCCACTCACCTAATTCTTATAATAATATTACACGCATTGGTGCTAACTTCCTGACTTTACAGATGAGGAAGCTAAGGCTTTAGAGAAGTTTCACCACTTGCTCAAGGTCACACGGCTGATAAGTGATAGAGCAGCTCTAAATACCCAGAACCACATGACATTCAGTACTTTGGAGTTTCCAGGAGCTTTTGAAGGCCCAGCAAGGTAGAGTACATGGGTCGAGCTTTCAGGGAGCCACAACTCCAAGTGTGAACCACAATTATTTTGAGGTATTTCAAGTAAGAGAGGTTTGTAGGGTCAAAGAGTTTTGGAACAAATTGAAATAATTGGAGAAATTTTGCAAGAGTTACATCTTGACCTCGGGTTTAGAGGAAAGCCCAGCAACTGTTTTGCCAAATGAAATAAAGTCACCCCAGGTAACTTCCAGAAAAACCATAAATCATTAGAGAGTCATCCTCATTGTTCAGGAACGAAAGATCTTCTCTGGCCATCCATCCAAATTTCTAAGGTCCCTTCCAAATGTATGCATCTAGGATTTTTGAAATTAAAGCTCCAAATCACAACTGGCAATTCCTGTGGCTATTGTCCTTTGCCCTCAGGAACTACGACCAAAAGTTCCAGGAGCCATGCATTGTCATATTATTTACTATGTAGATTCCTGGCCTCCAGGTTTCAGAGATTTCATGGATTTTCCAAACATGACATCATATGCAATGAGAAAAAGAAGTATAATTTGATCCTTTCTGTTATATTGAACCACAAAAACTGAGGCAACTAATGTAAAAACTCGATAACCATTGTAATTGTTCTGACATTCAAACTCTTTCCAAATTATTGCAAATGAATACTTGGAGACTAAAAATATTGTCTTGTAGGTTTTTAGATTTGTAGAGCAAGATGTATGGTTAATTAAAACCATTTAGTCCAATGTTCTTTTTTTAGAAATTAAAAAGCAATGTGAAGGGTGGTGGTGCTGGTTGCCTAATTCTTTTGATTCTTAGGCCTCTTTCCCTTAAATGTAAGGGGATTTATATTACTGCTCAGTCAAGAAACTCTCTGTAGGATATTGTTTTTTTTCCTTCTATGAAGGAAAGATGATGTTCGTCCATTGCAGCAACAAGGAAGTATCTCCTGAGGACTTGAAAAGAAAAGGTAATTAAGAGTTAAACTATGGAATCGATACATTTTTTTAAAATGGAGCAGAGAGGGTGCCTGGGTGGCTCAGTTGGTTAAGTGTCTCCCTTCAGCTCAGGTCATGATCTCAGGGTCGTGGGATTAAGTCCCACATCGAGTCCCACATCGGGCTCCCTGCTCAGCAGGGAGTCTGCTTCTCCCTCTGCCCCTCCCCCTGCTTACTCTCTCTCTCAAAAATAGATAAATAAAATCTTTAAAGTAAATAAATAAATTAAATAAAAATAAATAAAATGGAGTGGAGAAAGACATAGTTACCTAAATGTGAAAGAATGACTCACAGTGCTATACGTTTTGACTGTAATCTGACTAATCAGTGAAGTTGTTTTAGTAATATATATGAAGAAAGAAGATGGCACTAGAAAATCAAGAGTTAGTCACCTATAAAAATGTAGAAAGAGTAGTGTACCCAGAGGTAAAAGTTGGCAGTGCACGTCAAAGCGCTGGCCAGGTGAGAGTTAAATTAGTCAGTGGATTCAAATTTTCTCCTGTCTCTGGCCACGTCATTTTGGCTATCATTGCATAAAAGATGAGAATTGACAATCCTGAAAACCACAGGCTTTGGGAACTGTATTAAAAGTGTAAGATTATTCTGTGATTATCTGGCTTAATAAGGACAATCGAGCTAGACCACATCTCTGTTGAATAGATGTTTCTGCTGTTAATCATCCTGACACGAGATTAATCCTAGAATAGAGAATTAAGACTTGTGGAATCAGGCCTGAGGTTATGACTGGGGACACCATTTGTTCTCTCTGGAGCTAGGAGGGAATTTGGCTTGAACCTCAAGACTTTGAAGGTTCTACAGCAGATCTGGTATTGAGTGGTAAACTGTCCCTTGACGAACATTGATAGGCTGGGATCCAAGCCAATAACTGGTCTTATAAGAGGCCCCAGGGTGATCTGAAGTTATGTGATAGTTTGAAATCTCTTCCATTATCCCTAAGCTTCAGTAAAGCCACATTCAAATGGACTAATCTGGTCTCTGCCGCCGCACTGAGGTAGAGCTATAAAAAAGCCTATACCCCAGGCATGGAGCCAAGCAGGGCAGAGGATCCCCTCCCTAGTGGCCATGATCTGAGGTTATAACCATGGTCACTGGAGAGAGGTAGCCAACCTCAGTGGAGTGATCTCACGAGTTTTTCTACTACTTCCGGCTGTGGTCTCATGGCAGCTGGGTGAAAGGAAATCAGTAGAATTGTTCCTGGGCACACGTAAGGAGGACTGTCATGGAACTAAGGGAGGACAGTAGAGATAGGTTCATTTCTGTGATTGGGAGGTAGGGTGGAGGAGTCATAGATTTTAAAAGGGAAGTGAAATTTACTCTTGCTCACACAAGACCTCCTCTAGCCACAAAACCTCTTCTAGGTTTATTTCCTGGCCTAGAATGATTATCACTTCCTTTTCACATGGCTTGCAGCTTTATATCTTTCTTGCCCTGACTGGATACTATCTCCTCATTGAAAATTTCACTGAACTCATAAGCAGATGCCCAAATGGACCTTATTTTCCATCTTGCCATCCGGTTTATTTTACCTTAATTCTTTGAAAAGTCATATTTTTGTTGTTGATTTTGCTTCTACTCAGTGTTCCTGAAAGATGATGTCCGTTTGGCTTTCTATAGGCTACTCTGGAGACCAGCACAGAGCCTGGCACCTAATATCCGTATGCAAAAAATATTCATTGAGTGAATGAATGGCTAGGTTATGGTTTATATTAGTATGTTGTCATTAAACGTCAGATTTGCCCTTTTCTGATTTCATGCTCATCTTCTTACTTTGTTTTCATAAATCTTGTTGAGGTATGATATACATACAGAAAAGCTCACGAATCCTGATTACTTTTGACCTCCAGATTAAGCCAGACTAAAGGGAGAAGAAGTATAGTTTAAAGAGGTATGGAATGTTGTAATTTCTTTACTTTTAATTTATCATTACATTCATAACTTGACATTCTGTTTTCATGCATTATTCGTGTTTGCTAGTTTAATGTGAGTCTTTCCCTGAGAATAGAAATTATAGTAAGCATCCTAAAAATTTCATGTTTCCAAGTCCCAGATCTGAAGGAAAGACCCTGGGCTTTGACAAATTCATCCCGATGACAGAATACAGCCTCAGATGTGAGAAAGCCTTCTCTGGTTCGTATGCTTCTACACAACTCATCTTGTATTGACTTCTTATTTTCACCTTCTATAGAAAAGACCAAGTATTAATCACAAGTAACATGGGACAACTCTGTAATAAATAAAAAGCTCATCCTTATCAAATATATTACATATGCAATTAACAGAAATGTGTAATCAATAGGGTGGCAATCTCTCTTGCATCTGAAAACTATTTTTAAAAAAAGTTTGAGGTTGGGGTGCCTGTGGCTCAGTCGTTAAGTGTCTGCCTTCGGCTCAGGTCATGATCCCAGGGTCCTCGGTCGAGCCCTGCATTGAGCTCCCTGCTCAGCGGAGCCGGCTTCTTCTCCCTTTGCCCCTCCCCCTGCTTGTGCAAGCGCTCTCTCTCTTTCAAATAAATAAATAAAATCTTTTTAAAAAGTTAGTTTGAGATCATAAATCAAATATCACCATTCAGTATGAAAGATTGCATACACATAAATGATCACAAAGTACTTTTGTCCTCCACCACCCTCTTTATCCTCTGGTTCTTTTAATAATTATTGAGAGCAATTTTGACATCTTTAATTAAAGGGAGGGTCTCTTCATTATGGAAACTATAAGGATAATATCCATAAGCCCGCTTTTCAAATTTGTTGTTGTTTTTTATTCTCATTCCTTTATCCATAAAGATTAGAACTGATGCATCTGTAGCCATTAACTACACAGGGTAGAAATAAAAACTACAAGCTGAGAAAACGAAGCATTTCTCACATTGTAATGAGCGAGTCAGTATTTCCAAACCTTACGATGTTATACATCATAGGAGACACCTAAAGTCAGTTGAAGTCAAACCACTGTCTTTCATCCATAGATAATTAAAATGACCCCATGTTTCAAGACATAAGTCAAGGATTTTCAGGAGTACAGTAATCTTTAATGGCTAACCTTCAGGAAATTTTCTTTGCAACCTGGGAAAGGTACTGAAAAGAAGCTTATGGACCAAGAAGAGAATTTAATGGGCTCTTAACCCCTTTCAATTGAGGTACAAGATGTGGGATTAGGAAATAGAGCAACTATGTAAGTCTTTCCATTCTATTTTTCACTCGGCTCAGAAAGAGTCCAGCTAGCAAAGCACAGTCACTTGAAATTGTACGTGCATCCTCATTCCTTTGAGTACTGAACTTTCACATTTATGAGAGTCTTATATAGATATCTCTAGAAACTAAAATCTCATCTTCCTACCTGTAAACTAGTGTATTACAATAATATCAAAAAGAGTGTTACAACAGTATCAGAATATTACATTGAAATAAAGGAACATTTCTGCTGTGCTGAGAGTAATATAAAATTAAAATGCCAACTTCAAATTGTAAAAGGGTTAATTTCCTGACCTTGACTATGTTTAATTGTTACTAATGTGTGTTATACTAATTAAACATGCCTCCTCAATAATTATATGAAGAAGCTGCAAAGCTTTTAAGACTCCTGCTAATCCAGCACCCTCTGGTTGCTTGTTTCTAATTTGTTCATTTTAACATACCAATTACGCGAATTAGAGCAAATAAACATGTGAAAAATCTCCCTTCTGAGACTCTGACCTCAAAATGTTTTGAATCAGATGGAACAATCCCTGTTCTAGCTTAATCATTCAGTTTCTAGAGTAGATTAAAGGATTAAAAGGCTGATTTATTTAATTGTGCATAAGCAGATATAGCTTGAGGTTTCGAAATTTTTACTGTGAATTCTCAAGCACTAAGCGTTGTTGTCCTGCTCAATCCGAAGAGGACTAAAAGCAAGTAAATGCACAATGAATTACTATACCAATTTTTAATGAAAGCTCAATAAAGAAAAAAGAGGGAGACTGTTTTGCATGTACTGTCTGTTTATGGCAGGCATTGACGACCCCCACAAATATCATAGTACAGGTGAGGGGAACATACTGGGTTATATCTTTTTAGACTAAAGAACTTGTAACACATAGTCCTTTTATTTTCTGTTGTTTGACAGTATCTGCTGTATATATCTCTCTGTTTAGATCTAACCCTTTTTTTCAGGGCTGTATTTCCCACTGGGGAGATGAGGACGGATTTCTTTTAATGTTTGTAAAGTAGAATATATCCAGAATTGCTAGATCTCCACCCTTTTCGGGTCACCTAGCAGATAATGATCGTCATCTCCACTTAGTGGATTTAATGGTGCACCCTCCTGCCCAGGGGCCCTAAACAGAAGGGGTGGCATGTTTTTTTCTCCTGCGGACTGATGCACAGTGGAAAAATGAAAGCTTCCCAGGTAGTAAAACTTCCCTTAGCCCAATAACTGAATCAATATTTACAGGAAGCTGATTCAATACTTTTTATTGTGTTTTGTCCCTTTCTGATTATAAAAATATACTATATACAATGGCAGAATTGGAAACTCCAAAAAGTAATAGTCACATAATTCCACCATCCTAAGGATCCACTATATATATTTTAATATTGCTTCTACTCCCTCTAGCTTCTTTTTATTTTTTAACATGTTTAAGATCATAATATATGTAGTTTGGCACCTAGCTAGTATGCTTTCTTAATACTATAACAGCATTCTCTGATGCAATGAATAACGGATGAATAACATAATAACATTTATGATTTTAAGGCTCTCCAACAGCCCACTAAATATGGTAATGTGTAAATTTTTCTGAATTCCTCTAATGTTGTGCAGTGAGATTGTTTCCGGTTTCTTGTGGTTATATGTAACATTGCTGTGGACACTGCTATACATAAATTTTTGCTAGCAAAAATTCTGATATTTTTGAGTGGGGAATGTCTTTATATGTTTAGTCCAGTTACTGGCCATATGGTGAGTTTTCAGTAGCTGTTTCAGGGATCATTTTCCTGGAAATAGATATATATTACTGAATAACAAGTATCATCAGACGTTCTATAGGTATCAATGTGGTCAGCCTACAGGAGATACTAGCTACAGTCCCCATGGTTTTCTTCTTGGGGGCAGCAGTTATTTCAGAACTTACTGGGTGGAGTTCCTAAATCTCTCTCCCCAATCACGAATGCCTTTTTATGCCCTTAGTTCAACAATATATTGATTTCCAAAATATATATTGAACTCCTCAGAATATATCTTTTCCTCTTCTTCTCCTGTATTGTCTAGTAATATATGTTATGTTCCATAACATAAAAAAATCAGTTCCTCTTCAAGGATTGCTATAGTGAAGCCTATTACTTGACAGTAATAAATAATTTAATAATAGTAATAGTTGAGGTAAGCTGAAGAGTGGCCTCCGAATATATCCGTATTCTGTCCTAATCCCAGGAATCTGGGAATGTCACTTTATTTGACAAAAGAAACTTTGCAGATCTGATTGGACTAAGGATCTTCAGATAGGAAGATAAACCTGGATTATCCCCAGGACTAGATAATCCAGAATGATGTAATCGTCCTCACATCATCCTTATAGGAGGGTCAGACTCAAAAGAAGGTGATTTGGGGATGGAAGCAGAGACTGAGTGGTGTTCTTTAGAGATGGAAGAATATAAATGGCCACAAGCCAAGGAATACACCTAGAACTAGAAACCTACTGATACCTTGGTTTTAGCCAATGAAACCAATTCTGGACTTTTGACCTCCATTGTAAGAGAATATATTGGTGTTATATTAAGTCACCAAGTTTGTGGCAATTTAAGCAGCAATAGGAAAGTAATACAGTAGTTATCTATGTTCATGGTAGAAAATCTGGTAAAGAAAAGAAAGGAATAGAAATAAACCATAAGCAAATCATAGTTAACATGTTGGTATATTTTCTTCTAAATATATCCGTATCAGCATGTACACAAACACAAAATGCACAAATGCACATATATACACAGAATCTTATATTCTAGGGGCACCTGGTTGGCTCAGTCAGTAGAGCACGCTACTCTTAATTTCAGAATTGTAAGTTCGAGCCCCACGTTTGGTGTAGAGATTACTTAAAAATAAAATCTTTAGAAGAAAAAAGAATCATGTATTTTATTGATCATCATGTATTGTACTTTCTTCATATAATAAAGTAATTTTATGATTTTTAAAAATTATTTTATTACTTAATATTACAGCTGTTTATATAGCATAGTTCAGTTAACCAATTCCTTATTGTAGACCAAAGGCTGTTTTTTTACAAAATTCCTATATTAAATTTACGTATCCTATCATGTATTATTTTTATCCACATATTAAATAATATTGAAATAAATTCCATCATAAATCTTTGTCCAAATCTGATTATTTGCTAAGGTTAATTCCTAGAAGTATAGCTACTAGTTCAAAGGTTATGTATATTTTTAACATATTTGATACAAATTTTTTCTTCAAAAATGTTTTTCCAATTTACATGTTGTCAAGCAGTGCATTAGACTATCTATATTTCCCCACCATTCTAATTGTTTCTCATTTCAATATGTCATTTTGAAAGGAAAAATGGTCTATTACTACGATTATTTTTTAAGTTTTTTTGCTAGAGATGTTGAACATTTCTTCCATCATTACTGGTAGTTTATTCCATTCATAAGCTATGCCTGTTTCACCACTGAGGTATTTTTTATTATTTTATAAGAGTGCTTTAGATAATTATAATAATAATAATTTTGTGCAGTATTTGTTGTAACATTATTTACAATAAAGTCTCCCTTTTCTTTTTTTATTTGCCATGATTTTAATGTATGCTCTTTGGTTTTACACCTTAAAACCCTAATGTATTTTAGATCATAACTTTTCTGTAAAGAAGAGGTCTAGGTCAAGGGAATGTAAATCTAACTTTTCTGTGAAATTAAGCTCTTAAAATCATTGAAAAATGTGGGAAATTTATAGTTTCTTTTTTCATTTATTTGATTCTCTCCTTTCTCAAGAAACATGGTGACGTCTTCCTCTTCCTTTCCCTGCTTTTTTTGAATAATACAACTTTAAAGATATTGCTGGGCTCAAGAAAGGCAGGCATCTGCTATGATGTGAGGGGTGTGAGGTGGAGGCTCCAGTGGTCCAAGCAGGATATCCAAACCCAAGAAGAATGAGAAGGACAAATGTGTAAAAGGGTTTTCCAGAGCAGGGTGGCAGAGTCTAAGCTGGGCAAGGAGACTATCTGTGAAAGGACAACTTGCCACAGTCAGGCATGGTGCCATGGGGATAAGGAGGAGGAGGGTCATTGTGTAGGTTGGCTGCCTGCCATGGGGTGTTGAAACCCAGGCTGGATAAAGAAGGATTTTGCAGGGTAGGATATCCATCCTGTGTGTGGCATCAGAGTCCAGGTGAGGTAAGGAGGGTGATGGCCAGATACAGAGTGTTATAGTCCTGGTGGGGTGAAGAGGGATCTGCAGGTTTGGGGATGGCAGCAGCAATGGGAGATTTGTTCGATACAAGGAGACTAATCCCATCAGCAAATTAAGGGTGATGGGAGTCAATTATCTCATTATTGGAGAATAGAGCTACAAATATAGAATGGGAGAAACTAGTTGGAATTCTGCACTGGTGGATTGCTTAGAGGTGTCAGTATGTGCTCATTGTTTGCCAATAGATAGATGATGGATAGGTAGGTAGGTAGGTAGATAGATAGATAGATACGTAGTAATGTGTGTGAATACACACACCTAAAAATCTCTGCAGTCCTTTCCATGAGGAGAAAGAAACGGGGAACAGCAATAACCTATCAGTAAGGAGGGCATCTAGGGAACCGGGACCAGCCAGAGATGCATAACTTGAATGTAATATGAGGAAACACCAGACACTCCCAAATTCAGAGATATTCTACAAAATAAGTGGTCTATAATTTTCAGAAGTGTCAAGATATAAAATACAAAGAAAGAATGAGTACTACTCCAGATTGAAGATAAAGAGACATGATAAGTAAATGCAACATGTAATACTGAATGGGAGCCTTTTGCCAACTGAAGAAGTTTGATTGGGGTCCAAAGGTCAGATCTTATTAATATATTAATGTTAATTTTCTGATTTAGTTTGTTTTCAAGAAATATAATCATATAATCAGAAAATAATTTTATGTTTTCCTTTTTTAATTTTTCATGTTCTATTCTAGCTAGAGCTTTTATAAACTTTTCTCTTTAAATAGTCATGAAAATAAAAGGCATTTTTATGTTACTTATGACCTTAATGAGATTATCTCTGATGTTTTCAGCTGTGAAAATAATACTGGGTGTTGCTGTCATATAAGAATGTACCTTCTTATTTCTAGAGTAATATTTTTCTATCATAAAAAGGGCCAACTGTTTTTCTGTATCTGTTGAGATTAATATATGGTTTCTCACTTTGAGCTATATGATGTGATTAAGCATATTAACATATTTACTTATAGTAAACAATTTATACATTCCTAGAATAAATCTTAACTTGGCTGAAAGTTATTAATAGTTAAATATGTTGTTGAGTTAGATTTACCAATATTTTCTTAGAGTTTTCCACCTGTATGCAAAAAAATCTCTATTTTTTTATTATACTTTTTACCCAATGTTTTAATTTGAGACAATGCTAACAAAATAAGATTTATAACATTGCACAGTTTTCTACATACGAAAACAACAACTGATTTATCTTCCAATTATAGTTTTTTCTGCTGCCCAAATTATTAGTTCATAGTTTCATATTTAACAATCCTTTTTTCTTAATACTTTAGATTGAGGGCCAGCAAGCTTTTCTGTAAAGACCATATGGTAAAGTGTTGTATGGCTTTGCAGGCCAAATGGCCTTTGTCACAACTATTCAGCTCTGCCCTTGAAGCACAAAAGGAGTCATAACCAATTCATAAATGAATGGGCATGGCTATGTTCCAGTAATACCTTATTTACCATGACAGGTCTTGGGCTGAAACTGGCGCCCAGACTAGAGTTTGCCAGCCCCTGCTTTAGTTTAGATGTTCTTTTTGTAACTTCTTAAGTGAAATTTTAAAAATTTAAATTTTTACTTTTTTTCTTTAATTTTTACAACATATAGAGACATTTATTTTCCTCTGAGTATAATTTTGGAAATCTCTCATAAATTTTGATATGTCAAGGTCTTATGGCTGATATTTTCCTACATATTAAATAATTGACACGTATATTTTCTTTTGGTCTAAGAATTATTTAGAAAAGTTGTCAGTTTAACTTTTAAATGTTAGAAAATAAGGTTTTGAAAATAGGGACATGCATAAGAAAAAATAAACACAGTTTAGTGGCATTTTAGGACTGGCAGTGGTACATGCTATTCCGTGCACATGTGACAGGCTCAGGGATTTAACTCATTGCCAGAGCTAGAGCTATTTGGATACATGTGGCCAAAAAGACTTACAATGTAGATGTTATTAACTACCTATAAAAGTACTAGATGATGTCAGTGGGATGGCCACAGAGAATGGTTTTATATTAAGAAATTCTCTGAAAGAATATGCAAAGAAATACTCACAGAAATTGAATCATCACATAATCCTACAAAACTCAGAAGACAGGTTATTGAGTATTGTTCATTTTCTTTTGCTATTATTTTCTTCTTATATTATAGTCAGAGAATGTATCCACTACAAAGGCAGCACTTTGCAAGGTTTTGGAGCCCCCGTTTAGCTTAATATATAACCAGATCTTTGCAAGTGTTTTATGAGTGTTGGGAAAGAAAGGCTAATCTCTGTAGGATACTGATTTATTTATTAATTTATTTTTGTGTGTTACTGATACCTCCAGGATGATACAAACTGTATTTGTCTTCCACTAGTATGGTATTCCTTTCAACTTTTTTTGGATTTCTACCAACTGAATATTTTGAATATCTTACATATTTTGATGTTGGTTATTTTCATGCAAGAGACACAGGTTTTTATATTTTCTTTGAATATTGTGCCCTTCATCCATAATACAGTATTGAGGGTGCAGTTAATATGTTTGGCATTGAATTCTACCTAATTGGCATTAATGTTGCCACCTCTACTCTCTTTTTATTTCAATTAGTGCTTTATATCTTTGCCCATCTTTTGCTTTTAACTTTTGTGAATATTTTCTAACAGTGTATAATCTCATTTTTATCTTATATGGTGTAGTTTTATAATCTTTTCTTTCAGTAAGAGATGTTGATGTGAGTTTTTCCCTATTATTCAACTTATTTCCCTATTTTTAAATTTTTTGGTCATTTTAATCAAGATCTGAGGAGAGAAATAGACACTACCACTCGTGTGAACATGTTACCTTGAAATTAATTAATAATCTCTTTTTCTACCATAAACTCATGCGGGTTTTATGGACTTCATCTTTTTTTTTTTTAACTTTTGACTGGAATTTCCCAGACAAAAATCTCATCATTGGTTTTTGATGAATCACTCACAGCAAGATTTACATATAGAAGCCTAATGGCTAGTTATTACTGAGTCAAGTTTATACTTTGTGTTATCTTTAACATCTTCTCTAGAGAGAAAATTAATAAACATAGATGGGGTAGAAATAAGAGCACTGAACACCTTAAAAATTTTACCCCAGGGGGGCGCCTGGGTGGCTCAGTCATTAAGCGTCTGCCTTCAGCTCAGGTCATGATCCCAGGGTCCTGGGATTGAGCCCCACATCGGGCTCCATGCTCCGCAGGAAGCCTGCTTCTCCCTCTCTCACTCCCACTGCTTGTGTTCCCTCTCTCACTGTGTCTGTCTCTGTCAAATAAATAAATAAATAAAATCTTAAAAAAAAAAAATTTTTACCCCAAATCTTGAAAATGCTGGCTTCCATCAGGTACACTCCATCAATTTGCATATGTTCCTGCTACCAAGAGCATACAATAGGACAAGAGAGGAAATCAGATGTGTGAAAGAAAGCACATGGTTTTCTTGATGGCATACATGAATTACCAAGACCCCAGGAAATACTAGGGTAGAAAAGATAAAATAAATCGTTTTTTTCTTCTCATTCAAATCAAACTTAAAGGAAATTGTTGGCTTTTCCCCCTCTATGATAGATATTTTTACTTAATTACTTTCTATGACAGTGATCTAGACTCAGCCACCCTCTAGGGATGGTCCATCTGATTGGAAATTCACAAAGCAATTCCCGAGAAGGTTAGTTGTTATAAGCTTTATGGATAAGAACTGAGATGGTTTCTGGTTGTAAACTCTATGGCCACATCATCGATTTAGTGGCTCTATTCTCAAATTCCGTGCTAGCTGAATTATGGGGACTGAAGTTGTTCTGCTTCTGCCAGACCATATTCCTCTAACCTTTCTGAACATGAAGATGTCTAGCTCCCACATTACAATCTCAAGAGACTGTGTTTTTTCCTAAGTGTGTACCTAATTCTTATAGGAGCTCAAAATATTTTTTAAAAAATGTGAGCAGAAAGAGAGTAATTCTAATGCTATAGCCACAATTCAAAATAGAGAAAATTTGAAGGTTGGAGATTTACTATGTTCTTTTATGACTTTCTGCTACCAGGCTATTTCCATCATTAAAAAAAAAAAAAAAAAAGCTCCCAGATGCATAAACTGAATGTCACTAAGACACACTATCTTGAGGTACTATAGCACTGAAGAGTTCTGGAATTCCTGAAGAGATAGGCATTCAACAAAAGAATTGCATTAGGGGAGGCAACAAGCTATAAAGCCCTGTTTTCCCTTTTGAAAAGGTCATTACAGTGAGCTTTTCCTCCTTTAGGATAGGAAGAAGCAATCAAAAGGAAGATTCCCAGACACTAACACTGCAATCCTATTGCCATTATTAGCTCCTCCAGTCTGAGGGTCTAGTGAGGGGTGGGGGGATGATCCACAAGTCCAATATATGTTGTACATAAACAGTAATGCAATAGCAGTATCAAATTTTTTTGTCAGGCAATTAAACTTTATGCCAAACTAATTCAATTTTGCCGCTGTTTTATTAAGTCTTATGGAAAAAAAAAGAAATCTGTTCTCTCTGGTAAATCACAAGTTTCACAACACATTTCTTAATACAAGCTCCTTGTTCTGCTATTTTGATATATTAAATATCCAGCAACGAATTTCTGGGGTCATAAATCTACAGTGATAAAATTAATCCTATTGCTGAAGACAAATAAATATTTTATTGCAGTTTTATGAGCTTTTGTTCCTTCTTCACTTGCAAGTAGATGTTGTTTAGTGGTACGAAGACATTTTGCTTCTGTAAAATGTATTAGAAACAATATAGCAGTAATAGAATTCATATCTACAAAACTGTTGTGCACCCTTAAGATTGAAACTCAGGCACATCGGGCCCCCCAAATTTATAAAGAATAGTTTATCAATGAAAAATATCCAGTCTTTATATTCAACTCAGTTTGTAACCTGAAATCTTGTACATCTCAATTGTGGGCACTAATTCTATTATGTGACACTTTTTCTACTGTTGTTGTTATTAGCAAAAAATTTGAGTTGTAGGGAGGGGAGAAAGTGCAACAAACCCAGTGCTCACTAAAATGTAGTTCTTTTAATTTTCCAGATTGCACAAACCTGGAGGTTACAATGAAAATTTTATATGGAAAAAATTGAGTGTAAGCAAGAATTGCAAGGATTAGGAGAGGGGAAAGCTCAGGTATAAAGAGGCCTTCTGACATCTGTAGAAACTTTAATGTGGTTACCCACTTTCACAAAATCTTTCACAAAAACATAGAAATTTAGTATGGAAAAAATCAAGTAGTTTATTCCCTCCCATATACAAGAAAAGGAAACAGGTTTGGAGATGCGAGATTACCTACCTTGAAAATATTTATGTCAGAACTAATACCCAACTTGAGTAATCTGACTGCCAATCTCTTAAATTTGGTAACTTTTTAATAATAATGCATTCATTGCACATTTTACAAAAAAATTCTGCAAATCAGAATTGGACAAAAATCCACAGGAGTGTTATCCAGTGAGTTCTCCAATCTAACCTGTTCATCATGCACTTTGACCTTTTTACAACACAGTCTTGCTCAGGATATTGCTAACTGCTTTCCTAGGTTCATACCCTTTCACTCCAGATACCTTCTCTTCTTGAACTAATCGCCATCTCCTCCAGGCTCAAACTGTGCGGGCAGTGAGACATAATTAGAGATGAGGCTATTCAAAAGCACTTTTATCTCTTGCAGGAAGTAATGTGTATATGCCAACTTCACTTTACAGCCTAGCAAATTGCAAAGAATACCAAAATAATTTGCAAAGCACTGTGTAGATGAAAGATATGGAATACAGTAATGAATGGGGGGGGCGGGAATAGGGTACAGAACTTTCACTCCCAGCCAAGACAAAAATAACAGGGACCTGATTAACCTTTCCTACCTGAAACACACAAACAATAAAAGGAAATAAAATATATGAAACAAAGCTTTTGAGATACTGAACGTCGGGCAATGAAGGGAAGTGATCCTTTAAGATGAGAAACAAATAAGGTGAGCCTTAAAATTTCCACGGCCTACTGACTTGAGGAAGAATCCAGGTTGTAATGTATGGAAGGGGGAACCAGGCAGAACCCAGGAAATTCCTTGAGTTGAAAAGTTGGTGTTGAGAATCTGGGGGAAGATGGCTAGAGTTCCTAGGAAAGAGTATCAGAGAGGAGAGAGAAAAACAATTCCTTAATAAGAAACCCAATTTTTTTTTTTTTTTAAGAAACCCAATTTTTAACAACAAGACCCAGTGCCACCCAGCTAAACACAGTATTCCCTAGACTTTTTTTCCAGCTAGGTATGGCTATTTGCTGCTTTGGTCAATGGGATGTAAGGAAATGTATGTTGAACTTAACAGAAAAAGAAGACCTTTTCCTACTGGCTAGAAATTGAGTGTGATAGTTGAAGTTTGAGCAGTCTTATTGGACAATGAAACCAATGTGCAAAACCACAGGCATCTGAACCTTTGTGCCTTTCACCCATACTGATAACTTGCAGAGACATCCACTGTTCTATTTGGGGCTCAGCCATTGGTCCACACAGGTTCCCAATGTCATAGAACTCAATTTGACATACACGTTCTGTTCACATCTGAGAGCTCTCTTTGTTATTCGCCATCCTTACTTGCACCTTTGGGCACGTTGGAGAGTATTCTGTTGCTTCTACAACATAGTGTTAGGGTATGGGAAATCCAATAGATAAGTAGAAGGCTTTGACAAAACAGAGCATTTTTATTCTTGTAACATGCTGTCTCTGTAGGATCTACCTGAGCATTGAGACATAAACCTACTTGGAGATTCCCCCTCCTCCAGACCCTTCTAGTAATCAACCCATGGAGGTGGCAAAGGATTCTCTCTATGGGATCCACTACTGTTGAATTCTTTTCTATCTCTCCTTTTTCTTAGCAGGCAGCAAGAATGTTTTGCCCTTACTAAAGTATTATCCAAAATACTTTGTCTATGCCTTGAGCCCTTTCTATTTCAACAAGGATTCAGGTTTTTGAAAATCATTAAGTTAAGAAGAGACAACCCATTTGACCCCAGTTTCTATTGTCCCTTCCTTGATTCACTGAGCAGAGAAAAAAATTGGCTAAGTTGAAAAGAAAAAAGTTGGAAACTTTAGGAGAAACTAATCAATGAAGATACGAAAATATTATCCTCCCACACTAGACTTAATGATCCTCAAGCTTTCCTCCTGGTGAACTCATGGGTGTTCTGATCTGGGAAAGGGATGACTAACAATTTGGGTACTTTCTCATTTTACCTTTTTAGAAAATATTCTCTTTTGTTTTCTAATAAATAAAAATAGTTTATAATGAATTCTTAGTTTCTTTTTCAGTGAAAAGTTGCCCTTTTCACTCTGGTAGTGTTAAGTTTCAGACATACTAAAAAATGAGGCATGAAGCAATCAAGTAGGGCTGACTTGAAAAGGCAGGGAATGACAACGCTCTGTCATTGTCTCCCTCTCTGATGAGAGGGAAACCCTCTGAAATCCATGCAAACAGGGCAAAACCACAGCATTCTACAAATGCACAAAAAATGAACATGGCAAGTCAGAGACGTTGAGCGAACTCTGGACTCTTCATCCAGGAATGGAAACTCTGAAAGGAGCTAAGGAAAAACAGGTTGTACAAATCATGACTTTAAAAGAAAACATATGAAAGTAAAGTAGCTCATTCCTTTATTCTTCGTTCTCTCCTAAATTACATTTGGTTTTTACAGAAAAAAAAGGAACCAAGTGAGCTTTTACCAGCGCCACCTTCTCTCCACTCTATCATCCCAACCCACATAAAAAGACCATATGATTTGCTGAATAATTCTAGAGTAATAGGATAATATTTTGAGATGTTACTTGACATGTCTTTGTTCAAGTTTCCTTGTGCTCATTGCCCTCCCTACTCCCAAAGGTTGGGCCATAGTGACAGCCGTCCATATGTCCTGCCCTTACGGGTAGGCAGGAATCAACAACCACATTCTTTGTTTTGGTTAATGAAAACTTACTGACAAGGCAATTTATTGAAAATAAAAACACTTGTGATTTCTAACACTGGTGATTTTTGAGACAGCAAGTCATTGTGGGTTTAAGGCCCAGGGCGTGTGGATTTAACACAGCTTTTATTTAAAAACAGAACAAAACCAAAACATAGTAGGAAAGATAAAGGTTGATGACATGAGAGCTGTTTTCTCATCATAAAGCAAAGAGAGAGATAGGAACATTTCCTAGATTATAGCAATAAGCTTGGAGAGGACTGGAAAATAGGGCTAGAAATTAAGAGACTGGCCTGGGTCTCTATTCTCTGTCTACGCCCACATTTAGTACCTGCCAACACTGTGGTCAAAACCTCAATTAAGGATGGAAATAAGGAAGCAGAAAAGACATGTCTCAGTTCCTGACTGGAACTCTTAGAAGAGATGGTCTCCCAACATGAAATGATCACAATAGATTACAAATGATGATGTATGCTCTGTTATAGTAAACGTTTTTTGAAAGCGATAGAAAAAGTATTTAAATATAAGGATGCTATAAGTAGTGATAACATCTATACAAAATAATACGAGGTCAGAATCACTTCTAGAAAATGATGAGAGGAGTTCTGTAGATCCTCCCCCCAGTAAACAGAAAGAATGTGAAAAGATAAAAATAACCAAATTTAAAAATGTGCTAGAGGGGCTCAAGAGTATATGGGAGTGGAGAGAGGATCAGTAAACATGAAGGTAGATTAACAAAGATCATACAATCTGAGAACAGAAAGAAAAAAGAATGAGGAGAATTGACAAGAGCCCAGGAGAAATGGAGCCTACTATTTAACACACTAACATACAGTTCATCCTCATTATTCATGGATTCTGTATTTGTGACATTGACTACTCACTAAATTTATTGGTAATCCTCCAAATAAATACTCAAGGCAATTTTCAGTCATTCACAGACATGTGCAGAGCAATGAGAAATTTGAGGCACCAAACACATATGTTGAAACAGAGGATCATAGGGAAGAGAGGAACAAAAATAAAACAAGACAAAATCAGAGAGGGAGACAAACCATAAGAGACTCTTAAGCATAAGAAACAAAGTGAAGGTTGCTGGAGGGGAGGGAGGTGGGGGGATGGGGTAACTGGGTAATGGACATTGAGGAGGGCACATGACATAATGAGCACTGGGTGTCATGTAAGACTGATGAATCACTGATGTCTACCTCAGAAACCAATAATACATTATATGTTAATTAATTGAATTTAAATTAAAAAATGAAAAAAAGATTAACACAGGTAAAAAATAATAATAATTAAATAATTAATACTGATAATAAGCAAAGTCAGCTTAGGTACTTGCTCCAGGAAATACTAGTTCCTGGAAGATAGGGCAAAGAGCAAACAAGAATAGCTTACTCACCAAGACTAACAGCTTACTCATCATGCCTTCTTCAAGATCCTCACTTCTCTGTGCATGATAATCCAAAGCAGTCGTGTCATAAACTCTGCCCAGTCCCAACCAGTTTACCTCCTGGCAAGACCCAACTTAAAATTTCTCCTTTCATAGTCTGAAATTCTACAAATATTACCCACTTCCCAGATTTTCCCCTTCTGACGTGCCACAAAGACTCTGTCAATGTTATATTTTCCCTTTATTGCAGTAGGTCTAATTAACTTAGCTTTGCTGGATTAACAGAATTTTCTCTTGGTCTTTTGGAGAATTGACAGTTGTCATACTGATATTTATATCCTATTAGACAATGAGTTTTTAAAGATAGGCTCTTAAGCTCTGTTCTCTCTGTATGCATCAGAGAGTACCAAAAAATAATGATCGCATTTACCAGGCAGTCAGAGAAACCTATTGAACTGAAACATTGCCTTATATTTTTACCAAAAGCTATAGCGCAAAAATAAAAGCATTATATGCTCATGCTTTTGAGACTAAAAATATTTTGTTTTGTTGCTTTTTAATTAATGAGGAAATTATCTAACATGGAAAAATGAAACTTAGAGAATCATATCAGCCCAGAGAAGAAATAAATTTTGCTGGGTTTTAGGAAGATACATTTAAAAAAAGAAAACGGGAGACCATGTAGAAGGACTTTGAACTAAACCATTCATGATATGATAAGTAATTTATTCCTAAGAGGGCCATAAAGATTTCTGAAGGTATGGGAATGCATTTATTCATTCAATAAATATGTTTTAATAACTACTACAGGCTGCGAATACAAGTTTTGAAATTGGTGTATGGTGGTGAATAAAGCAATATGTCCCCTTACTACATGGGACATATATTCTAGTGGTGAAAAGGCAATCTTTAAAAAGGAAATACACACATAAATATAGAACTACGATTTTTGGTAAGCACTAGGAAGTAGAAGAGACTCAAAATAGACTCAAAGTGTACTAGGAAATTAAGCAAACTTTGTGGAACACCAGACAATAAGATTAAGTTGGGATGTGGATTTTTTTTTTCTACTTTGACTTGAAGGATTAGGGCTAAATCTCCCAGCAAGTTGGAAATGTGCAAGTCTCCCAAAAATGGAGGAGGAAAATGAAAGCAAAAGCAAATTTTCAGTCATCTTACATAATGGGAAACAATAGATAATGAGAATAAGACGTATTTTACCAATCTTTTTTTTTTTTTTTTTAAAGATTTTATTTATTTATTTGACAGAGAGAGAGCACAAGTAGGCAGAGCGGCAGGCAGAGGGAGAGGGAGAAGCAGGCTTCCCGCTGAGCAGGGAGCCCGATGCGGGGCTCGATCCCAGGACCCTGGGATCATGACCTGAGCTGAAGGCAGACGCTTAATGACTGAGCCACCCAGGCGCCCTGTATTTTACCAATCTTGAATCCAATGATGCACTCGGGTTGGGGAGAAAGGGTTGAGACTCTGTAAAACTGTCACCACTAGAAATTCTGTTTCCACATAGCATTTTTAAAAGCTTTAGGCAGAGTTATTATGAAAGAAGTTGGAATTAGGACCTATTATGAAACCCTAAAGGAAACCAAGTTTACTGGTATAACAATCTAATTTACTGATTTAATTATACATTATCAGTAAATGCATTTCACATTGCTTATCTAATGTCCAGGGCATAACTTGTTCTGTATTAATGAATTTAGATATCTTAACTCCAAAAGAACGCATAAATAGGATAAAAAGCATTTTAGCATGAAACACACACACAAATACACATACACATTTACCCAATCACAATTTAATACTTTTAAAAGAGTTTAAATTTAAAAAAATTGGACCTTATATACATATTAAATAGCAGATGCTTTATAAGATTTTCAGTAAATCCCACAATTCAATTATTCTATTTACAAAAGAGGAAATTATAGCTGAGAAGCTAAATAAGTTACTAACGGTCCACAGTAAGTAATTGTGTAAATGAGTTTTGAAGTCAGGTGTGTTTGGATGCAGAGCTCATGCTTTCTTTTCTTCGCTACTTGTTCTCCCAGAGTGAACCTGAAGTTAACATTTCTCAACAATTCCTAGGTATGACCCACCAGGATATTAAAAGTGGGAGAAACTAAGACCCAACCTATCATACCTTTAGACAGACAAACAGCCCACCACAACATACAAAGTTTTCACTGTCACATCAGCAAAAATCCAAAAGTTGGAGGACACACTTTTGATTTGCAAATTTAGGGTAAATCATTGATAGAAGGGTGAATTTGTGAAATTCCTAAGGAGGTAAAGTTGGTAGAATCTATTAAAATGACAAATATGTAAACCTTTGATCCAACTATTATAAATTTGAGCTTGACATGCCCCTGGTCTTCTGGGAAAGGAAACCTTTGGGATGCTCTGCCCAGGTCTTAGAAGCCTGCTCAATATTTTCACCAGCTGCTCAGTCACTGGCTTGGCTCTCTTCTGAATGCACTCATCACCTAGAACCATATTCCTAATACTCTTGACCTTGATTATTTCCTGGAATCCTTGGCCAACCTGCACAATTCACTTGATGAGACTCCTTTATATAGACACTTGCCTGAACGAAGGGTGAATTCATCATGACCTTTTCACACTTAGCAG
Source organism: Phoca vitulina (assembly GCF_004348235.1). NCBI lineage: Eukaryota > Metazoa > Chordata > Mammalia > Carnivora > Phocidae > Phoca > Phoca vitulina. The sequence goes on along the minus strand of NW_022589740.1, from coordinate 19,314,060 downwards.
TAGCAGTGGGTTACTGCTTCCCAAGAGCCAGATTTATAACCTCTCTCCATCTCTATTCCCTTTGTCCAGTGCTATTGGTGGGTCAGAGCATACTCTGCAATTCTGCTTGCCCAGTATACGATACCTAAAAAAACTGACTGTATTGCACCCCATCATGCACAACACGAAACAACCTATGCCAAGGAAAGGAATATTTTTGAAATATTTTCTATAAGCTAAGTCCTCTGCTAGCAACTTCTACATATATTATCTGATTCAATCTTCATTGCAGACCTGTAGTGTAGATATTACTGTCTTCATTTTCTGTCAAGCAAACCAAGACCTAGAGAAAGTACCTTTCTTAAGGTCATATGTTAAAGATTGAGCTGGGATTATAGCCGTGATCTTGACTTTCAATCCAGTGCCATTTTTAATTAAACTTCATGGCCTCTAAACCACCTCCCTTTTAATCAGAAAGGGATATTCAATCAAAAGTCTATTTTCATTTCAGCAGCTTTAATGAATATAGAAGAATTAATGTTTTCTCCATATGACAATTTCATGGCTCCTTAGATACTATATAAATTTATTGTCAAGTGGCTTTTAATATCTTTTAAATATTCCTTTGTGTTTTGTTACATTGGCATTTTTTGTTTTTGTTTTCCACCATATTGAATCTAGATCTAAGTCAAAACATGACAATTTCTTCATTTATGAAATATCCTAGATTACTTTTCTTTGCACATCAGTTATATGCTATGCCTTTTCTAGGTCTGACACACAGCCAATCTCTGTATTTTGGCAGTGGGTAACTTATGAAGCCCTACAAATGGAACTTGCCATCTGTTTGATAGCTAAGGATTTCAAGTTTTATTTGTCAAAAAGATACTTAATCTGGATTGATAAGCATAGATTTATATAACCAATTTTAACTTTCATGAGTTTAGAGGGTATCTTTGAACATGACTTTGCTCTTCATCTTGATTTTTTGAAATTAGATTGCTTCTGGTTCTAAATACAAGTCCAATTGGTATGGTCTACTTCATCTAATATATGTACCTGGTTTAGGACACTTTGATTTGAGGGCGCCTGGGTGGCTCAGTCGGTTAAGCATCTGACTTTGGCTCAGGTCATGATCTCAGGGTCCTGGGACCAAGCCCCATGTAAGGCTCTGCGCTCAGTGGGGAGTCTCCTTGTCCCTCTGCCCCTTCCCCCACTTGTGCTCTCTCTCTCTCTTAAATAAATAAAATCGTAAAAAAAAAAAAAGACATTTTGATTCAAAGTGCCTCATTTCTGCTTTAAATTTTCTCATTAGTGTTAACCTTACCTTTCAGATCTTCAGGAGAATTCATGAATTTTCTTCTTTTGTTTATTTTATTCTTTAGTTTTTCATTCAACAAAAATGTGGGCAGAGAGCATTCCAGTCACAGTGTTAGGTGATTTGACTTCATCTTATTTATTTCTTGTGACAATGAGATAGATATTTTTAATATTTTCTTCCCATTTTAGATATGAGAATACTAAAGCTTAACCTACTGCTCATGTTTTTAGGGGATACATGTTGCTGCAAATTTCCTGGAATTTATTCTAATGTTGTATTTTCCATATTGGATACAAGTGTGACATGAGGTGCTATGAGAAGCCAGAGGATAAATGCCACAACACTACCTGGATCATCAATTCTACTTCAAACATATTCCAAAGAAAATAAGAAACTGAAGAAATTTAAAGTTTGCTGTGCATTATGTAAATTGCTCATATTTTTTGCTATAGGGTGTATGTATCAGGTAAGAATTTAGTTCAGCCGCATTAAAGGGAAAACTGAAATTTCAGTGGCTTGTACGAGGTTTTATTTATCAGGTAATGAGAAGTCTAGAGTGAGTGAGGGAGTCCAGGGTTGGCACAGGTTCTCTGATGGCACCTTCTGTGGAGGGGCTCTGCCATCCCATCATGTGCTTGTGAACTCATGGTCTCAAGATGGTTCCGACTCTGCATCGTCATTGAATTTATGTTCCAGAAATAAAGGAGGCTGGAAAAGACAAAAGCTTAACAGACAAGCCTGCCAAGTTTGTCCCATTTTAAGTGATTTATTGGAAGCACAAACCAAAAATTTTCTTTCAAATTCAATGGTCAGAATTGTTTCACAAGGGAAACAATTAGCTACAGGGAAGGTTAGAAAAAGTAGGCTTTTTAGCTGGACAATTGCCACACCCAATAAAATTGGTATTGTGTTAGTAAGGGAGCAAATGAGAAATAGACACTGGGTAGGTTAACAGTTGCCTACCCAAATAATAATTTGAATGTACGCAATGGCTTGTGAAGCCACCATCGTGCCTTGGAGGAGACATTCATTGATCATCACAGAGGGCCTACCCTAACAACTGGGCCTCTTAGAAATGAAGTGGATTTTAAAGTTTTGGGAAGGATTGCTTTACGATATATGCCATCTGGGTCACCTTTCCCCCTGTAGAATCTATCGACTGCTACTTGGACTTGCAAGCAAATGATTGATTTTACACCAAGCTGAGGCTACGCAGGTCTGAAATGCCTACAGATATTCCAGCTAAGGATTCTCCCTTTTCTGCTGACCCCATGAGTGTTCTCCATCTGCTTCTTGTTGGAGCATTTACAGTAAAAGTTGTTCTCTTAATTTCTGAGAATTTGAATGAAAGAATTCAACTGTTGAGTGGCTTTACGTGGACCATGAAAATATCAAATGCAATTTAGTTAAGAGAACTCTACTGTGGACAGATGGCATCAGAAGAAGCCCAAATTGACTCAGTTATGGTGCTCTGAGGTACAAGCAACAGTGTCTAGGAAACTACTTTTGTTTCCCTCAGAAAATTAAAATCTCTGAAGCAAGACTGATAGGAGTGTCCTGTCCCCAGGTGCTTTTTAATATTCTTATTATTTAATCACACTGTGGTCATGGGTGAACCTAGGCCCTGCTGATGATAGGGAGGATCGCATCTTGTTTTCAAAAATCTGTTACGTTTACTTCAGAAGAGAAAGAATGCTTCTCAGTATACAAATCCCGAGATTTGGATGCTCGACAGCAAACTCTGTGTTGTGCTCACACCTGGCTATTTTAGGGGAAAACAAATGTCACTTTTCATAGTGAAGGTGGGATTTAGTTATATTTTCCCGATGAAGCCCCCACTATAATCGAGTGTTTTCAATTTACCCAAATCCCACCAGAAAACATAGAATTTGAAGGGCATGGGAAATATGTGGAGTCAAAGTAGTTAGATAAAAACCATTATGAAGCTGAAAACTCCAAAATTAACAATGTAATATTTCATGTCTCACAGAAACGCAGATAATTAAAATGGACCAACCACTAACAACTCAAAGGAACAAACAAGGCAAAGATGGCCTTACAGTGCCCCCTAGCAAACATCACAAAATTCCTCTCTAATATTGCTTCTTTGTTACCACAAGCCTGGTTTAAGCTAATTGGAAGCCATGGTCCGACATTTCTTGTTCCTAATCGCTACCAGAACAGTTTGAAAATTATTAAGATATGCTGATGGCCATTTAATGCTAGACAAGCAAATCAGAATAATATTCTTTGATTGCAATCTGCAACTATATACTTAAAATGACTGAGGTCTTTCTTACTTCCATCTGCCCTTTCCTTTCTTCCTTTTCTTTATTTTTTAAAAAATTTACTTAGCCTGTAATCTTCAACCTGAAGCACAATAAAGTAAAAGCAAAGCTAATAAGATTTCAAAGCTATTTCCCTCTCTTCCAGAAATTCACATGTGTTAACTTAGATCATCATTCAATTCTGTTAAGCCAACTCTTTTTATATAGGACTAGCTAAATTTTACAGTCTATTCATCTTACACCTTTTAATTAAATGGCCTCTACCTGGTGCCTGGTCCCTAGTCCACTGTCTTACACAATGTATCTGTTTGCATTTTCCTTCTGATTAAGAATAAGAAACAGTCACAGGGAATGGAGTGGAAATATGTGAAGATCTCAACAAGGCAAAGCAATTTATTTTTCAAACTGGATGTGTCCTGAGCTTTTCATTCAGGTCAGCTGAGCTTCTAAATGCTGTGAGTGATTACTGATTCCACTTGGTTTTCCCAGTGAAGCTGAAAGTGATGAGAAGAAGAGATTTTTGTGACAACCACAAGATGGATAGAAGCATAAAACAATAGTGTTCAATTTTGAGAGAGTCAACAGAAATGTTAAAAATTAACTAACTCTTCTCGGTGTTATGGAAAATTATAATGTGGAAATAATAGGTAGATGACATTTGATTAAATATGTAATGAAGCTAAATACATACAAGCCTCTTAATTCTGAATGTGTTTTGTAGAATCGTATTCCACCAACATGAAGTAGAGAAACGTTTTTAAACTCTTTCTTCTGATTATATTTAATCGCTGACTTGAACAGGCTATGCACATCATCCAACATTAGTCTCAAACCAAGTCACATTTCATATTGCTATTCCACTTATCATACCCAGTTTTGCAGATGGGATGATGCTCAGGATACAAATTTCCCCTGCTTATTCACAATATTGACTTATTAACATTTTGCCTTCTTGATTAATTTAAATGGCTTTGGAGAGGTTTGACCTTTGGCACTCAGGGACCAACATAATTGCATTATAAGCTACTCTTGCCAATCCTGATGGTCAAGAAGAAAATACAAAAGTGATGATGCTTTTCTGAACAGTGACGACTCAGGAAGAATGGGGGAACATCCCTGATTAGATATTGAAGCTCAGTGCTTTTTGGTTCTAGAAAGTTCCTGAGTGGAGACCTAGCACCTTGTCCCATCAAGTGTTAGTCCTGAAAATATTCACACAAATGAATTAATACTCCCATTTTCATTTCCACTACTCGGCCAACCAAAGAATTCAAAATCACTAGAAAATGCTGAAAAGAGATACATGAGTAGAAAAGGTTTTTAAACATGTTTCAAAATAAGAACTGTTTTAAACTTTTGTATATACATTTGTGAGCACATTAACTCCAGGTATAGAAAATTACCCCTGTGGTCATCATGGTGTTTTCTTTCCTATATTGGTCACAACCTGGTGTGCTTAATTAATCATATGTTTATTCCTCCTACTGGACTGTGACTCTTCCAGGACAGGATCTGAGTTGTAGGGATATTGTATTGCAAGTAGTGTACCTGCACAGTGTAATTGGTACACGATTACTGATCGAATTGGATGGAATTGAATTAACTTAATACTGGTAAATGTCACTATCCAATCAGTCAGCAAGGACTGGAGGTTTGTACTAGGGAGACAAACACCGCTGGCTGGCCCTGGCACTAGGCATTCTGTAAAAAAGAAGGTTGATTATGTGATTTTGATTAAAACGAATATTGGATTTTTCTAAGCGTATTAATGAATAGTTAACTGATTTCTGTGTTTCCCCTCAATCCCACAGGGAATGGGGTACCTATTATGCCAGCATCTTCAACATCCGTTCCAGTAGCCTCCCTTTTCCATGGCATAAAATAAGCTATCCCTACTGAGACCATTTATGAATGTACTTTGTTTTAAAAGCACATCTGTCTTGCAAATCAATGTTACAGGTGCTGTTATTTTAGAGGGCCATTGACCTCTAAATAGTTCCAGAATACTTGACACTCAGCAACCCTTTTCTTGGTGCCAGAGCATGCGGTGCACTGAAAGAAAAAAATCATAATTGCAAGGTTAGAGCATAATCAAACAAACAGGAATGCTAACACAATCAAAATAACTAAATAAATGCACTTAAAAGAATTAAGAAGAAATCCTGTGAGGCAGATGAAGTGGTCTGTGTCGTGATTAAGAGGTGGGTTAAAGCTGGACCCTGAATCATGAGATAGGATTTAAATTAGGCTCTTTGTGTGCTGAGGTGGGGGGCCTCATCCCTGTGGTTGCTGCTCTGAGCAATATGCGGGGGGCATTAGGCGGGAGGGGATCGGAGCAAACCATGTACAACTTAGGATGAGAACAAAGAGAAAGAAACTAGAAATGATGCAGAAATGTTGTCAGTGTAACTGGTAAAACCTCAAAAGACAGGAGCCACTGGACCGATTTAATGACACAAAGAGAGAGTTTCCTCTGATAACGCATTGCCCGAAAGTAAAGAATGCTGTGGAGTGGAACACAGTTCATCCGTAAGCCCCAGGGATCAGAAGCATCAATAGTAATCCTTGGGGTACAGGAAAGTTGTGTGATTCTTGTCACTTTGTCTACCCCTTCCTCATTCCTCCACCAAGTACAACACACACACACACACACACACACTCACATACACTCACATACACACACAAAGTTTATCACAGGGCTAGTTTGATATTATGAATTAAAAAACATCAATGTTTGGATTTGAATCACCTTAGTTAGGATTATTCACCAGTTTTGTGTCTTCAGCAAATTCTTCAAAACCTGAATAATATGCAAACCTCTATGCAGATGTCATACATTCAAATCCTATAAATTCTTTACCCAATTCCTAGTGATAGAACACAATTCTTCCTTTTTTAAAAAAATGGCATTTACAAGAAATCAAGATGTAAATCAGGATTATTTACTTGAGCACATGCAGGGTATTTTGTCTCAAAATCATGAGGGGTATTGATAGCATAAACATGAACTACATTTATATTAGTAGGTGAAAACATTACAATTAGGAGTAGTTTATGTTTATTTCTTTTTACAATTATTTTTTATTTTATGTTCAAGGAATGAATGAAATGATTTGAGTCACATATTTTCTAACAGTTTTTAATATAAATAGTAGCCTCCTTCACTTTATTACCCAACCTTGTCCCCAAAAGGTTCTAATTCTTTGGGCTGTTTCTTCTACTTATCTCGTATTTTATTTATTTATTTATTTTTAAAGATTTTATTTATTTATTTATTTGAGAGAGCGAGCGAGAGAGAGTGAGCATGAGTTGGGGGAGGGGCAGAGGCAGAGGGAGAAGCAGGCTCCCCGCTGAGTAAGGAGGGACTTGATTCTAGGACCCTGAGATCATGACCTGAGCCAAAGGCAGACACTTAACTGACTGAGCCACCTAGGCTCCCCCTCAATATTTTATTTTATTTAATTTATTTATTTATTTTTATTTTTTTAAAGATTTTATTTATTTATTTGACAGAGAGAGAGAGATAGCGAGAGCAGGAACACAAGCAGGGGGAGTGGGAGAGGGAGAAGCAGGCTTCCTGCTGAGCAGGGAGCCCATGTGGGACTCGATCCCAGGACCCTGGGATCATGACCTGAGCCGAAGGCAGACACTTAACGACTGAGCCACCCAGGTGCGCCCCCTCAATATTTTAAAATAATTGATTTTCATTATGATTTCTTCAATTATCAATTCCAGATATTATCAGTTTATTTTTGTTATGGCAATTAAGTCTACCCTGCCCCCAGCTAAACACACACATGAGCATGTAGACACACACACACACACACACACACACACACACACACACACACTTCCTTTCCCTCCTTCTCCCAATGTAGTTTAGCATTATTTTTTTTAACAGAAAGACAGAAAGTCAGGGTTTCCATTACTTACTATGCTTTGGTAGTATATACCATGATTGCATTTCTTTTCTCTTACATTTTGCCTATGAAATTAATCATTGCCTCCCTCCCACCTTACTCCCCAGTTTCACTTGGAGTCATTACTACATTTTCCAAATATTCCAACAATATTCCAACAATAGTCTTTCAAACCTTGGTAAAAATTGGTAAATTTTTCAGTTGACTAAACAGAATTCCTTTTTTTATTTGGCCTTGATTGTTTTCTGGAAGACCTTCACTCTGTAGGTCTCCATCCTCTGCCTGGGTCTCCTGTGTTATAGTCAGTCACTCTGACACGCCACAGCTCTATTGTTTCAGATGCTCCCTTTGCTAGATTTCATGTCCTTCTCATTTTTCATTTTCTCTCTTGTTTTCCTGAGACATATTCTACAGTAGCTTCCTATACCTACACCTGTGTATACCTGAAAATTAATGTATTTTCCCTTCACATTCTATTGATAATTTTCCTGAGTATAGAATTCTGGATTAAAAATACTTTCCCTTAGAGTTTAAAGGCATGACTTCCCTATTTTATAACATCCCACATTTTTATTAAGAAATCTGATGGCAGTTGAATTCTATTTCATTATATTTGATCAATTGTTTTGTGGTCCATAATAACTGTTTTCCTCAAACCTAAAGCTTCTAGGACTTCCTCTTTTTCCTTACTGTTCTTAGATTTTTCTGTTAGGTCTAAGTATTTTTTTAACTTAATTTTATTATTTGCTTAGTACCCAAAGAGCTTTTCCAATCTGAAGATGTGTGCTTTTCAGTTCTGGAAATTTTTTTGCAGTATTTCTCCAAAAATTTTTTCCCTTTTATATTTTGTTGACCTTTCTCTAGTTACTTATGGTGAAACCCCTGGGATACTCCTCTTTTTTTCTTTTCATACATTCTATCTTTTTATTCAATTTTCTGGGCAATTTCTTTGGCTTTAACTTTCAAGAAATTAATTTATGTGCATTAGAAATTTCCTTCTATTGCCTGTATTGTACCTATTTATTGTAGGTCCTTTCATTTCTCTTTCTTTGTTTGTTTCTCTCCTTGCTATCACTTTTCATCTCAGAGGACCTACACCACAGGCCAGTTTTAGATATAAATATAAATTTGGTATTTTTCTTACCTTCATATTTGAATGACATCAGTGTGAGAGCTGATAGGAGAGAAAAATAAAAATAAACACAAAGTGCTAAAAAAGAGCAAGTTAGAGCAAAGTTTGTGTTGCTGAGTTATGAGTGTTCAAACTTCCCTCTTTTATATAGTTATTACTTCTTCACCTTCATAAAAGTGAATTTTACCTACAGTTTAAAAGCCAAAACATAGGAATTCATATATAATTCAACATATATAGGAGTTTGTTACAGAACTTCAGTTGCTGAAATAAGAGAAATAAAAAGAACCTAGCTGTACCACTAATTCTAAGACTAAATAATACTAAAACAAATCAAAACAAAAAAAATTCACAATGGTTAGGAGGGCTCTTTTCTACTATTTTCTTGGGAACTTGAAAAAACCTATACCCTCGCCATTTCATTGCAATCTTGAGCCTTTTTTTCTCCCCCAGAGCACCAACCCAACCAGCAAACACAAAAAAACTAGAACAAGGAAGACAAGGCATAACGTAGGGACATCAAACTTAGACTGAATATTGAAGTGATGACCATGTCTTTCTACATGTGTTGGTTTCCGGGTTCACAGCAAAGGGGCTGCCACTGAGGTAAAGCCTGGTGTGTTGACTCCACCTGATATTTTAGGAGTCACCTAGCCATAAATATGAAGACTCCAACATGCCATACAAAAGTTTATTTACTGCAGGGTAAGACCCTTGTTGCAAATCCTCTTTGGAGTTCAGTCAAACCCTGTGGTGAAATGGCTGTGGCACCAGACATGCAGATCGGAGAGCTCCGCCATTTCTGATGGGCCGCCATGGAGACTCCACTCAGAGTAAGGCCTCAGACATGCTCCTGGTGAAAAGCAGTCGAAGAATTGTGCTCAGGAATCACTTTTCAAAATACAGAGGTAGTACACTAAACTACTTTGACGTGCATAGCCAGATTGAAATTGAGGCGAGGCAAAATAAAACAAATCCAAACAAAAGACATCCATTCCCCTCATAATTCAGAACCAACTAGTCCATTTCATTGATTCCCTTCTTCTCATTTTTGCATGAATACTTTTTCCTGTCTCTTGTTTTATACCACCTCTTCTTCTCTCCTTTTTCTACTTTTTTCTTTAAGCTTTCCTTCCTCCTGTTTTCTCTTTATGTCTCTCCATCTTCTCTGCCCCTTCTTCTTGATTGATTTCCTCTATGTTTCACTCTGTAGCTGCCAAAACACTGATACAGGGATTTGAGATGTGTGTATGTGTTTGTGGGTTGCATCTATCTGAGCATTATACTCATTGAGTACAAGCTATATTTTTTCTTTTCTAAAATAAAAAATGTTGTGATTTAAACTTCTTCCCTCATGCCTTTAAAAACTAAGTCTTAATTCATTTAGTTACTTTAAAAGTCTACATGATGCTCAGTTGATTTGCTTAATATATTAGTGATTAGCACAGAATGACTGTTTTTCCCTTCTGCAAGGATTCACAAGATCCTAAGAAAGATGACCAGTTCTCTTTGCTATGTATATTATATAGCATACTTTATTTAATAGGTATAAAAGGGATTACTCTCTCTATAAAAAAATATTGTCCAAATTCATCCCAATTTGCCCACTATTTACAAGATGAGTTGCCATAATTTCACGGAGGGGAATTTTCTATGGACTTTCCTAGTAGAGATGGACATTTCTTTCCCTACATTCTTCATATCAGTGTCATGGAAAACCAGAAGGGTTACTTCATAAAGTAGGTCAGGGACTTTGCATTTGCTCTTCCATGTGCCTGAAATGCTCTTCATATTCCTTCACTTCTTTTAGATTTCTGCCTCCATGTCAAATCATTAAGGAAGCTTTCTCCATGCACCTAAATAATAGCAGTCACTATCCCCTCTCCACTACGGTATTTCATTGGATTTTTAATTCCAACTTAATTACAGGAGAGATCACTAACTTCTATCATTCTTTCCATCTGTTTCATAGTCTTCTTCCAGCAATTCTTTTTCACTCTTGCTCAGAGTAGTACAGACCAGCACTTCTCAAACCTAAGCATCTTGTTAAAATGAAGATTCGATGTAGGACGTCTGAGATGGAACTGAGACTTTACATTTTTAATGAGTTCCCAGGTAAAAGCCAATATTACTAATCCGAGGGCCACACTTTGAGTAACTGTGTATAGAGACTACAATAATAGGTATGTATAAGGCAGTGCCAGACCCCTAGGACTTGAGACAGTCGTAGTCAGAAACCGACTGAGAATGTCTGCAAGTCATCTTGGGTCTTTCCTCCAGAGGGCTTGGTCTCTAGCTGGACGATGCAGATGCTCAGAGCCTTTGTCCTGGTTTAAGCTAGAGGATCAGAGAAACAGGCTTTAAAGAGTATATCCTATACCACTGTAAATGTTCTCGATGTAATGTCAGTAAGAGCCGGAATCATTTATTATTCGTCTATATATCTGTAGCCTCTGAAACAGAATCTTACACTAAGTAAGAGTTCAATAAATGTTTGTTAAATTGGCTTGAATATAAATAAAATCTTTCTGGTCTTGTATTTCTAGTTGCCACTTTAGTTAAATGTATTAAGAATCTTAGTGACGTATGGGCTGATTCTCCAAGAGTGCGATTGCAGAATCATGGTTTTGCATTCTTTCTGTTCATACAGACAGGAAATGTCTCAGCAACTTTGTCAAGTTGAATTCAGCGACACTTAAACTAAATGCTTACTCGTTTCGTTATATCAGAAATAGCTAAGTTTACTAATTTCCTAAATAATAATATGGGTAAATCACAAAAGATTTTCTATTTTGGGTCTCTTTTATTATCACAAATTCCTTGTTCTAAAGAACCACTTACTAACAATCCCACAGCCATCTGTAACTACATTAGTGCCTCTCAATAAAAGGATTCTTTAAACAATACCTTAACGATGCTGTTATCTCCTTATAATTTTATGTAATGGGGAAGTGCCCCGAGTTTTTTGTGACAGTCTTGATTAAAAGCCCACCTCTGCTGTGCTTTAGCAGTGTAAACCCACTGTAAAATGATAAGAAATATATATGTTGGTTTCTGCTCGCAGTGCGTGGCACAAAGCTCCTAAAATCCTTGTAAATAAGAGTGCTAAGAGGATATTTTGTTCTCATATTTAGTCCCTGACCCTGGTTCCTGACATTGAGCTCCTAAATCCTTTGGAATTTCCTGGGTGATAGGGATGTCTTTTGTTCTAATGAGAGGACTCTTGGTGAGCTCCTGGTTGGGGGCTGGTCACCAGAAAGACCAAGCCATGATTAGAAATTTGGAAGTTTCAGGCCACCCCCCACTCTCCAGAGAGGCGAGAAGAGCCAGAAGTTGAGTTAATAATTGGGCATGCCTACATGATGAAAATTCCATAAAAACTCCAAAAGTACAAGGTTTGGAAAGCTTTCAGGCTGGTGAAGTGAACACATCTATGTGCCTAGAGCATGGTGCCCCCCAACTTCACAGTCTTCCTCACTCCGGATCCTTTCAGACCTTGCCCTATGCGTATCTTCATTGGCTTTCATTTGTACCCTTTATAAAATATCTTTTATAATAAAGTGGCAATAATAAGCAAACTGTTTTGCTGGGTTCTGTGAGCCTCTCTAGCAAATTATTGAAACTGAAGGGGGGGAGGGTTACAGGAACCTTCCATTTATAGCCAAGTTGGACAGAGGTTGTGGGTAATCTGGGGACCTACTAGTTGTGATTGGCATCTGAAGAGTGTGGGCAGTCTTATGGGACTGAGCCCTTCACCTCTGGGGTCTGCGCTAACTCTGGGTAGTGTCACAATTGAATTGAATTACAGAACACCTAGCAGGTGCTGGAAAATTGGTCAGTGTGGGGAAAACCCCACGTGGTTGGGATCAGAGGTGTTGTGAGTGTGAGTAAAGGAAAAACACAGTCAGTTTTCCCCTAGACACCCATCTATCAAGTGACTATCATCACAGTCCACATTTAGACCTTCATGTCAGGCAAATATAATCACACAAAGTTGTTCTAAGAATCAACAGATTCGTAAATCTAAGAAATAGACCAAACTCAGTGTTTTGGTTTTTCCAAAGCACTTGCACATTCTTCATCCTGTTTGAATTTCCCTAAGCGCATTTTGTAGGGACAGCATAAGGGAAGAGACCTTACGAACATCCTACATTATATATGAATATACATATACACGAATATACTGAGGCCTTGAAAGGCTAAGTCTAAGGGTAGCGGACTCTTCTTGGGGAATTATGAGTGTAGCATACTAGTGTTTTTTAAAAGAGGTGAGCAATGCCTTGTGATTTTTTTTCACAACCTGATGATTTTATTTTTAAATGCCTTTCTCATGTGCTCAAATACCTAAGGTCAATAAATAAATTAGCATGCTCTAAACAGAAATTCCCATCAAGACAAAAATCACTTGCCAATTTGCTTTCTGTAATTGTTATCTATTGACATGTGCTATGCCAATGGTTAATAAATATTAGTGATTTGATGTCATTTCAAACCTCAGTTTTTATACTCTCACACACCCACATACTTTATATTCACACAAATAGAATCTGTTTAATTGCTTTCAAAATTGAAATAATAGTACCTATAATAGTGAGAAAAGCTACAATTTAATAAAATACAGTTTATTTCAAACTTTTTTGAGAAAATCCAACTTTTGAAATGTTAGTGTGACAAGGATATAAATTAGATACCCCTCGGTTTTGGAATTTGGGCCTGGAGTTTTTAATCCTGGAAGAAATTATAACCACATTCCTTAGAAATCCTTGTAGATATGGCATTATATTTTTATCGAATAAAAAGCTATTCTGCAGCAATAAGCAATAGTCTTATGACTCAAGATATACTTATTGGTCATTTCTGATCAACTATGGCATATTTAGTATTTTGATCACATGAATGGTATAGGACCATTTCTGTCTCTGTCTTACAGTGGGAAATAAAACAAGTTATTATGCATGCTTCCTTCCTATTCCTGTATAATGCATCCTCGGCATGTATTGTGGAGCCAAAACCTGACATGAAAGTTTATGACAGAGTGAGATTGTAAAAATGTATTTTTTATTTGAGACAATTTTGCTATAAAAGCACATTTCGGTCCTTTAAAATAACAGTCGACAAGATTTACTGTATCAAATGTAAGTTTCACACCTCAGTCAATGGTAGATTTCAAACAAACCCGAGCAGCTGAGCTGAAATTGGCTTTTAAAATCTTTAAGTTAGTTTGTTCCCAGATGAACATCATTTTTTTTTAACTTGAAAAATCACACTTATCATGCAGCTCACAAATTCTTTGGTTTGCATTTACCCATTTTATTATCCTTTTCTTATTGACAGAGACTGGAGCCAAGTCAGTGCTACATTAATCCAGAAACTAAAAATAAGTAGGCAATATTGTGAATATTAATGCAAGGTGGCAGCTCTCATTTTTTCCCATCCCAGCCGATTTTTCATTTGAACCAATTTGTACAAATGTATTTAAAAATCAGAAACTTAAAGACAACCAATTTTCAACTCATTGACCTATAAATGTGCCTTTGATTACAGTGCACTTCTGCTGTAGCAGGAAAACGAGGAGTGGGTGCTGAGATTGTGCTTTCCCCTGGGGAGGGAGTAGTCACATGCTGACAATGCACCCGGGCCCTTTAATGTCCAGGGTGGAAATTGGAGGACATCTAGCCAGTTTATGCGTCCCGAGAGGGGAGAAATGGCTGTCGATAACCATAACACCTCACTCTATGGGGAGCCTGTCTAGTTCTTGGCAAGAATTTCAAGCTTAATGTTTCCTGGATAGCTTTCTCTCCTTCTCTTTGTCTCTTTCACTCTCCTATTGTCTAAGTAAATAAAAGTAGACTTAAAGTACACTCACTGAGAGAGAGATAGAGAATTAAATGAGGAAAGTCTCAACAGATCTGACTTTAGATTTGTTTTAGCTCTCATGACTATGTGACCTTAACATTCCCTTGCCTTGGAAGTTTGTCCCTGATAATGACCAATGTTTGTGTAATGCTTTTAGAATTCCCAAGGGCTTTCACATTATATAATATTGGCACAATGAGACGTTTTTGTTAATTTCTGTACATTCCCTGTAAAAACGAAGTTTAAAATAGGTTTCCTTTGTTTAGCATATGAAAATGTTAGATCCATATAGATAATCTGAGTAATAAAAATCCTAGTTACCTATATATGTAAAAGCAGACAGACCGCTGATGCCAAATGCCCTCTGATTGCCTCTATTCCTGTAGGAATAGCTGTACTGAAATGTGAAGGATTGAGATCGAGATGAAGATGGGGAGAGGATGAGACACTTTCTATTAGGTCTTATTTCTGTGTGCTTTGGTTTTTGTCATCTGTGTGTTCCTTCAGCAAAATGTGGGATTTGAACTGCTGTCGATTACTCCTGATGACCCAAAGTGAAGACCACCCAAATGCCCACAAGCAGCAGCATGTATTAATAGACTGGGATTTATACGAACAAAAAGATAACATAAAGCAATGAAAAAAAAAATCTTCAACTACACACAACAAAATGAATTTCTTAAGTGTAGTAATCTGCAAAGAAAGGACAGACATGAAAGAATACATACCATATCACTAAATTTGTATAAAGTACAACGCAGTCAAACTAGTCTATAATTGAGAGGTTAAAAGTTAGAGGTTAGAAGTGGTCACCGTGGAGGGGAATTAATAACTGATGGGGGAGTATGTCTTTATCTGGGGGCATAACTGCCCCATAGTGTGCTTAATGAAAATCTTGAAGCCAAACATTTATGGTATATGTACTTTTCTGTACATATAATATGTTCCAAGAAAACCTTTGAAGAAAAAATGCAACTGGGTTTTAGGATTGCATTTTTAGCCATTATGGATACATGGGAGCAATTAACTCTAGGCTTTATCAGGCAGAGGAACAATGGGAAAGCATGGACATTAGGTTCAGATGCCTGAGCTGGAAGTCTTCACTCCACTCTGACACTTATTAGCGGTGTGTCTTAAGGGGGAAGTTTCTTAAGCCTCAGTTTCCCCAGTTAAATTCTTACGGATTTGTCCCTCTCAACTACTGCATTGTCTTGTGTAAAGCACAAATGCGAACACTGTAAACTGAGAGACTACAAATAAATCTATGACACTATTCTTTAATAGTCCTTAAATATCTGGAGCTTGTACTATGTCAGCAAAAAAGTCGAATCCTATATTAGGAAGATAAAGTAATACTGTAATATAGCTACCAACCCCCCATAGTTCAGTGGCTTCACACAATAGATATTATTTCTGACTCATATGAAGTCCAGTTGGTGTTTCTTGGCTTACTGGTCTTCAGGGATCCAGGCTTCATCTAGGTCTTTGGGCTCCTCTCCATTTATTCCTGTATTTGAAAAAAGAGATCACAGAGAAGGTACATCTATTACTTAACTGCTTTGTTCCTGAAGAAGTATTCATCGTTTCCACGTAACGTATTTTCAAGGGGAAGTGGCCACATGGCCCCACCTAGTTGCAAACCACCTAAGGAAAGTATGAATCTTTATTGGTCCATTAGCCATGTCTGCCATATTGCCCTTTTGTTCTCCTCCACAAACCACAAATCAATTTTTGAGCCTCTGTCAGTTGAGCATTTCACACCAAAATTCATAGAAACACAGAGATCATTTGATCTACAAACACATGTAACTCCCTGGAACATATCTTCCTAGCAGTTGACTTTAAACTCCATCTGAATACCAGGGATTTGCTCGCCACTTCTGTAAGATAGCTTACATTCATGAACAAACATTAGTTATGCCTAACTCTCACTACCTAGATGTCAGCTCATATCAATCTGAATTGAACACACTCTACTCTTGATTTTTAAGGTGAGAGACATCTTGGTACAGTAGAAAGCACTGGGGTCATGACCTACCTTCTAAATTTATAATCAAATGTAAATACTTGAGATGAGAAAAAATTCTGATATAGGACTTCTTTAACCTTCATAAATTTAATTTAGTAAAACTTATTGTTAAATATTGTCCTTTAAAACTTCAGAAATGAAAGCTTTGCTTTTATAATAGAAGGCATACATAAGATATGTGACTTACCCCAAATCACAAGATTTGAACCAAAATTTGGAGCTCAATATTACCATTTTGATAATTACTTCTCGTTAAAGTAGGAAAAATGTCCTAAAATAAAATTGTAATTATGTTTGTGTGTAGGGTACCCTAAAAATCAAGTTTAAGGAAAGAGTTGATAAATCTGGTGGCGGACTATTTTACTGCTTAAATTGGTTAGTCTGCTCCTTGATAGTTGACCCAAGTGGTACCAGGAACTGTAATTATATCAATAATCAGTGTAAGTTGTATTTATTCCTCATTTTTCAATCTTTTTTGTACTTGCAGACTTAAGATTGCAAAACATAATGCAAAAGGTATCACTTTGGAGAGTTTTCATCATTTAGCCTTTTGCTCCCAGGAAGTGGTTATTTCGTTTTAATAGTTCTGTGTGTGTGTGTGTGTGTGTATATATATATATATATATATATATATATATATATATATGTCTCTCATGCCTGAAATGAATTTTTAAGACTCAATGTCTTTATGCTAAGTATTCAGCACTCCAAAAAACTACTGCTTCTGGAAGTGTGTATAGGCCAGGAATGAAGTGTTCTATTTTTACAGTGAGATGCAGATTTCCTATTAAAAAGTAAAGTTTTCATTTCCAATGTTATAAAGGACAGTATTGAGTTTTGGTGAATTAATTTAGGAAGCTAAAGTAGTCCCATATAAGAATTTTCTCTAGTCTATGTATTTACATTTGATTATAAATTTGAACCTTACTATTAATGTCCAATAGTTGACTCTGGGTATTTGGGTCAAATAAATATTGGTAGCTATATTTAAGTGATCAATTTTTGTTACACTATTTTCAACTAAATTTGGTCTCATGGCTATTTACACCATCTCAGGTACTGATTATCAAAATATATCAATATTCTTTTTTCATTTGTCTCTATGTCTCAATAACACTTTTTTAAAAAAAAATTCCCTTTCTTCCTTAAAGCAAAAAACAGGATGAACACATAGTAAGAGTGAGGAGATATTTCAGGGTCGAAGGAAGATGTGAAGAATTGTTCCTATCTTTCATCCAGCTTTAGATAGCATTTCAAAATCTACTCACTGAGCATGCAATATAGGGCACTGTGGGCCTGGGGTCTTTAGTATCTCCCTTATACATTTGTAGACTCTGTGGTTACAAGTCAGGACAAGCTGTAGATAATAAGCTGCATCCATCATCTTCATTAACCATTGCATACCTATCAATGAGCACAATGCCTAGCACATAATGGGTGATTAAAAATTGATGAAGTATGAATGGTAGGAATTCCTCTACCGCTTGGCCACTTCTGTTCTGTAACATTCTGACCCTTCTCCCAATATTGTAGTTAAGCCAAGTAGGCAATCTCCCTAAGTGCTTTAAATGGCCAAGAAGACCACTAATGTCCCAAACTATAATTATTCATCTGAAATTCTTTTACGTTTCATTCACTTAGCTAAAAATGTCATTCTTGTTGAAGTGCAGAACAACAAACACATATAAACCCCGAGAGTCAATAACATTTGAAATCATTTTAAATGACCTACACCTAATGACAAATGAGTATCAGAATTTTTTTCCAGTGGCATTTGGTTGGAAGAGGGATTCTTTCTGGGGTCTTTGGACGTCTGAAGCAGGTTGAGAAAAACACACATCAGTAAGATGAGTTTAGATGAGTGAGTGACAAGAAAAGCTCTCCTTCCCTCACACTGTAGCCTGTGGGTGACATAATACTAAAAGCGTAGAGACGAGATGGTCATCACCAGCACTTGTGTGTAAAGAAAATGAGTCACAGATGTGAACTGCATTTTATCTGTGCTCTTGAGTTATTTACCTGTATTGAATGTGTATGCTGGAAGTCAGCCTTTAGTGACGTCACGTTGATAACTTAAAACTGGCCGTGGTGGGGGTGTTCACAGCACAGAAATTGACAAACACCACAATTGTGACTTCATTTGGACAGTGAGGCAGTTGCTAAACATTTACCAGCAGTTCAGGGGGGTGGATGCTTTGCCAAGTTCCAGTGAGGGTGATCTGATCCTAAGTTACTGTCAGTCACGGAGGTGGGAGAGGAGGAAAATAGTTAAAACTTGAGTACAGTACCCATGGCAGAGCAGGATTTAAAAATATGTTGTGTCCATAAAGAGTAGGTCATGGTATGTTGGAATCACTCCTTGGAAGGGATCTTTCCAGTCTGATCAAAGAGCCCTGGGCAGGGATAATCTTTGCAATTGAAGACCAGGTCTCTCCCACTTTTCCCGGTCCAGTAGAAGCCTCGGATTTTTCTACATATTAAGGAAAGTGTTTCCCCACTATTGGATGATACTGAACATCTGCTGATCTTGTTTTTTTGTATCTGGATCCAAAATAAATTTATTTATAGAAAAAACCTTGAAATTTATGACATTATTGGAACCCCTAGTTTTGTGTAATGATTCATACTTGTTGTATCATGGGGAAAAAAATGCCTTGTAAGAAAAAATAAATGTGGTAGTTGTATAGCAAAGGTTTTTGATTATAAATTATATTTGTTTCTAAGTCTCATACAGACAAAATATCTGTAATATTTATATTGTCAGAGAACAGATAGAGGTATGACTGACACTTTGAAAGGATATAGCTGATTCTAGAACCTGTCTCATCATTTCAATCCCCCTTCCATCTCTTAGGCTTAAAGATGATTTTACATGTGACATTGGGAGGAGAATTTGTGAAGTTGGTAGAATGGGGCATATGGCCCCTCTCAAGATCCTCAGAATCATGCTACCTCAGAGACACTCTAAGGATGTCTGAGCTATTACAGTTAGCTGGTATAGCTAGAAGCTAGGAAAATCACGATATTAAAGTTATTGGGAATTTGTTGGTATCCACTGATTAGTGAGTGAGTCATGAGAAAAATTATCCTATCCATTATATTCCAGAATCCAATCCAAGGAAAACAAAACCATTTTACATGCTACAGTAAACGGAACTCAGTGAAGCAAATTGGTTACACAGGTCCTCAGAGAGCCATGAGACCAAACGAGGGACGACGAGACAATCCAGACATTACTGACAACAGGAAGCTCCTAGCCTCTTATGCTGGAGGACCAGAGGAGGAGGTGATGTCACAAAAGCCCAGAGTTCAGGATCCCCTGGCTGACAGGTTTTTCAGGATGTAGAGACCCAGGGTTGATCACACTACGGCTAGAGATACCACCAAGACAGAGACAAAGGGAGACAGAAAAATACTGTGCCTTCTCTCTTCCTTCTGCTCCCCAGGCTCACACCAGGGATTCTCATTAAACCTAAACATGAGCCAGTTAACAGTGGGCCCCTGGATATGTGGCTTCCAGGGGTCCACAGAACAAGAAAAGGAAAAGGAATAGATCTTAGGGAAAACAGGCACAAGACTAACAAATCCACAGAATCCAAAATATCTATAACTATATCTGGATGGATGGATGGATGGATGGATGGATGGACGGTACATGCATGCATAGATAGGTAGATTTCACAGATTTCCTCCAATGTCCATTAATGTTACATCAGGAAAAAAGGAAATTTTTTCCTGCTCAGGTATATTATCTGAGTGAGCATTTAATTACTTACTGAATTAGAAGTTTACACACTTCTAATTATTTCCACTACTCAATTGTTGTTTAGCTTCCTAAATAAGCACAAGATTGCCCAAATATAGAGAGCCTATTACTGATCCAAGAGACTCTTATCTTCCATTATTCTAAAGCTCTCTATCTATACTCATACTGTGAGAGGTACTACAAAATGGGAAACTGGATTGGTTAGATGATTAACCCACTCTTTCCACCTTGCCTTCTTTCAGATATGTTGAGAAACATGAAATGGCCAAAAGGCAGGAAGGAGCCAAAAGAATAAGAATACTCTACAAACTGAGTGAACTGTGCTGAATAATTGAGAGCTGGCTCTCTTCGCAAAGTGCTCTCATTATCCCACACGCTATCCTTGCATCCTCCCCCAAAACAGCTTGCTGTAACATGTCAATATTTTTATTGCTACCATCTCCATATCCTTATTCTGTCAGCACAAAAATCAGAAAATACCTAATATTAGCCAAGACTTGGTTTTATCCTTCTTAAAGTTACTTCTGTTTTATGCAGATCCTTTTTATAAAGTGATTCATAGAGTCCTCTTTGGTATCATAAACTTAAACTAAGGAAACCACCTTTCCTTCCTTCCTGACACATTATTTCATGAAGAATGTATCCTGTTGCTTACATAGACAAGCAGAGTTCCTTCAAAGCAGAAAAGCCATCTATTTTAATTGCTTTCCATGTACTATCTGCATACTACAGTTAAGCACTTTCAAGCACACAAATTGTTCTTAAAAATGGCAACTTGAAAACATAAACAAGACTTATAGTATTCAAGTAGCCCTTAAACTATTTTTTAAAAACATTATTTTAAATTAAAGTATTAAAAAAAATTCAGAAAAATTAGGCATACTGCCCCCCACCAGATTCCCTAACTTTTAGCCAAATAGAATATATACCTAATTCTTGTTTACGAGTAAAAGACAAGTCAGTTTCAAAGACGATCATAGATGACCATGTTTCTTCTAGATGTGCCTGCTTTGGAGCCCTATTTCTGCGGACCACTCAAAAATTTCCTCATGAGTATTTTATGATATAATAGAGCCAGAAATAAGGGATGTCAGTGCTGGAAGGGATGGTCTGTGGTCTATGATTCAATTCACATATCCTTTCTGCACCAGACTCTTTAAGATCATCCTTGAGTTAGTCTCAGAATTTTGAAGCTGTAGAATTCAGAGCAGTACATTACAATATGCCAATATTACTATTCTCCTGCTCTGACATTCTCCATTGATTGACAGATGAAGGAGAAGGAAGGGCAGTCACCATTAACTGAGAGTAAATGAAACTGGAATATTAAAATTCAAGATTATTTGAGTGACTGAATTGGCTGGCAGAGTGTTCTCCAGTTAAGGGTGGGGAAAGATTAATTCTGCACATGACACCACTTCGTATTTATACAAGTCTACTGGGACAATTGTTTGCCTGAATTGTTTTCTTCATTCATTTCAGTCAGACAGTTGTGTTGACTGATTTTTCTTTTTGATGTATGGAATGACTGTTTGACTGAATTTACCATTTAATTTCCACTAATGCACTGTAAAAACAATACATTAGTCAAATTAGATTGGTAGGTATGAAAAGTTTACTCCAGATCTAGAGAGAAAAATAATATTGCCTTCTATAGATTCGTAAGTCACATGTTCTGGGTTTTGGGGAATTGTTCCAATTTTAGATATTTTGCTATGTGCCTTGGTTTTAGTTTCTGAAATGTAGGGTCACTGATCCCATAGTAAAAATAAGAAGATCTGTGAATTGCAGATAAAAATAATTTTGTATGAATTTGAGAATCACGTAACAGAATCAGAAAAAAATGAAAAAAATTTTACTGAGTTTTTTACTTTCATGATGTGTTGCTGTGTTAAACCTTTGATTATTATTCTAGAAGTTCGTTAGGAACAAATACTTCAAATATATTCTAGAAAATGTTCTTCATTTACAATTTCACTCATCCAGTATTTAGAGTTACTATGACAGGCCACTAGATGCCCCATTCCATAACTCACTGCTCGTATTGAACATTTGGGAATTGGTGACATAGGTAGGAAAGAGAGACAGTTTTTGAGTACTTGATTGTTACTCAATAATGCTGATTTTATACAGTGTTTTTTTTTTTCAGAGTGGTCTAATTTATCATGGCAAAGACAGTTAAATATTACTTCTGGAAATGAAAAAGATCTTTAGAAATTTTCCATATTCTGTTCACCACTCTGTTTTCTTGTTCAAAGCAAAATTAATTCTTTGCAAAATTAACACAATAGCCTAATTACAATTTTTAATCTTAAAATAATCTGTCTATGAGAATGGGAATTACTTGGTAGGAAAAAGCTACGGAAGATGGGAGAAAACAATCATAGAATTCAAAAAATGACAAAACAGATTTTTTAAAAATGATGCATTAGGGACTTCTGCTTCCAATTGTATCAGCTTACCCTGGAAAAACCCACTAGAAAAGGCAGGATAATTATAAACCACTTTTAATTGTGGGCATTAGAAAGCTACTGAGGGGAGCGCCTGAGTGGCTCAGTCATTAAGCATCTGCCTTCGGCTCAGGTCATGATCCCAGGGTCCTGGGATCGAGCCCCGCATCGGGCTCCCTGCTCCATGGGAAGCCTGCTTCTCCCTCTCCCACTTCCCCTGCTTGTGTTCCCTCTCTCGCTGTGTCTCTCTCCGTCAAATAAATAAAATCTTTATAAAAAAAAAAAAAAAAAAGAAAGCTACTGAGGTAGCCAAGACCTAGAAAAGTAAACTAAAGAAAAAAACTGAGTAAGAATAATGCTCTGTACACACTTTTCTAGACCAGGCATTTAGAAAATATTGATGAAGAACAAGAATCTGAGTATCACATTGTATGTCAACTATATTTCAATCAAAAATAGATTAAAAAAAAAAACACACTGTAAGAGTCTGAAAAGCCTAACTCAATGCAGCTCCTAAGAAACAGAAAGCCAGTAGATCTTAGGGCAATATCATAGGACTAGGAGACCAAAGTGGGAATCTAGAGATAACAAGGCAGCTAGAATTTTAAGGACCAAGATCCCAGAGAGAGAAGAGGTTCAGAAAATTGAGCTGCATGTTCAGCAGCTGTGTTCCCTTGAGGTATTTTCAACTTAGGTAGACAAGACAAGACACTGAGAAGGTAAACAAAAGCTTACTGAAGTCAAAGCAAAGATTTATCAGGTTCATCATGCTGGAGAGATAAAATTGAGGTGCAGAGCCCATCACAGAAGAGTGGACCAGTGGAAAACTAAGGATAGGAGTTGAGACCATTGAAAGTCTGTGTGTGTGTGTGTGTGTGTGTGTGTGTGTGTTAGGACAGTTGATGAAACAGATCTAAGTTGAATTTTACAAAAAGGGAGAATTAGTATCAAGTTTGTTCAATGATTAAGGTGATCTGCCCTTCTGCTCCCTACCTGAGAACAGGAAATTCTCTCCAGGGCAAAATAACATTGTCCAGATTTTCTACAATGTTTCATATCCCAAGTCTGTATTCAAGGAAAAGCCATCAGAGTGCCAAGAAAAGAACAAGAATTAAAAATAAAAACAGTATCTAAAATAGGCAAGTTTATGGAAAGAGCGCAAATGTCCATTGACTGATGAATAGATAAAGAAGATGTGACATATATACACACACACACACACACACACACACATATACATATAATGGACTATTACTCAGCCATAAAAAAGAATGAACCGTGGCCATTTGTAACAATGTGGATGGAGCTAGGGAGTATCATGCTAAGCAGAATAAGGCAGTCAGAGAAAGACAAATGCCATATGATTTCACTCATATATGGAATTTAAAAAACAAAACAAATAATCATAGGGGAAAAAAAAGAGAGAGGCAAATGAAGAAACAGACCCTTAACTATAGAGAACAAGCTGATGGTTACCAGAGACGGGGGGATGGGTTGAACAGGCGATGGGGATTAAGGAATGCACTTGTGTTGAGCACCAGGTACTGTATGTAAGTGTTGAATCACTAAATTATACGCCTGACACTAATATTACACTGTATGCTAACTAACTGCAATTCAAATAAAACTTAAAAAAACCCCAACAAACCAAGTCAGAACCATCAATGACCTAGATATTATTAAACTTCATACACATTTTAATAAATACGAGCAAGTTCAAGAAAATAGATGGCAAGGTGGAGAATTTAAAAGACAAGTAGAAACTGTGAAATGTTTGAAGTTGAAATGATAGAATTAAAAATCATGGTTACTAAAATTAAAACGCAGTAGTAGAGTGGATATGGGTGAAGAGAGATTAGTGAGCTGAAGATAGAGTAGTAAAAATATTAAGACTGAAGCATGAAAACATAAAAATAAAAAGTACAGAAGACAGCATTGGAGACGTATGGGGCATAGTAAACATTTTTATCATATGTTTAATTGGAGTCTAATAAAAAAGGAGAGAGAGAGTGGGGAGAAAGCAGTATTTTAGAAATAACAGCTGAGTTTTCCAAAACTAAAAAGAATATATCAAGCCAGAAATTCAATAAGCGCTACAAAATAGCAACAAGAGTAAATACAAAGAAAACCATTCCTAGGACCATCACAGTATAATTCATAAATAGCAAAGAAAAATAGAAAATCTTAAAGTAGCCAGAGGTAAAAAAGAGATAATACTTTCAAAGGAGCAACAATAAGATTAAGATTACAGCCTATTTCTCAACAAAAATGATGGATACTAGAAAATAATGGAATAACATTTTTAAGTACTGAAAGAAAATAACCGCCAGCCTAGAATTCTAGAGACAGAGAAATGTTGTTTGAAAGGAAAGATGAAATGAGGAAGTTTTCAGATGAACAAAATCTAAATACCCAAAGGACAAAGATTACTGAAACAAAGAAAAACACCAATTCCATGTCACTTACAAAAGCCAAGAGTTCTTATAAGGAAAGAGAAAGATGGAAAATTAACAGAGGGAAAAATTATATCATGATAATAATAAATAAAATTGAAGAAGTTATTCTAATGTTAAAGTAGACTTGAAAGCAGAGTATTACCGGAGATGAGGCAGGATAGTGAGACTAAGTGTTAATTTACAAGGAACCTATTATAAATCTAAACTTCAGTGCAATATATGAAGAGAAATTCCAAAAAACTAAGTAGAAATAGAAAAATCTAAGTTACTATAGTAGTAACATAGAACAAAAAAAATCAGTAAATGATAGGGAAACTGAATATCATCATTAAAAAAATGCAGCCTAAAATTTACATAAAACACTGCACAAACACAGAACATATATATTAATATACAAATTTTTTAGGTGCACAAGGCACATTTATAAAAATTGACTATATTCTGGTTATAAAGCAAGCCTCAACACAGGTCAGAGAATGTATTAAAAGGATTTTTTAAAGGAAGGATAAAATAAGAAATATAAAAATATAGAACCAATATTTCTCCAAATATTAGGTTGTTAAAAACACTTCTAATCACTACACAGGTTGAGGCTAAAGTGACAACAGAATTAGAATTTTATTAATTGAATGATAATGAAATGAAAACATTTCATATCAAAACTTATGGATTGCAAATAAAGTTGTGGTTACAGAGAAATTTAAGTATTAAAATTTATATTAGAAGGAAAGAACTGTAAATCAATAAATATGCATTTATTTTCAAAAGTATTTTCAAAAATAGTAGCAAATTAAACCCAAAATTTTAGAAAAAGGAAATAAATATAAAGCAGAACTTAATAAGATGGAGGAGAAACATATAATAGAGCTAATGATTTTTCAAAAGATAAATATGATCTAAAAATCTCTAACAATATAAATTAAAATAGGAACATTACTATAGTTCCTACAGAAATTAAAAATATAAAGGATATTTCAGTTTTAAATTAATAAATTTGATAATTAAAAATTTTCAAATCACTTGAACAAAATAATATACCTAAAAAGCATGAGATATATAAAGGATAACTGTAAGCCTATTAATGAATTTGGATTTGTAATTTAAAATGTCTTTAAAAAAATAACCTTTCCAAAACCATATTGATTCACCAATAAATTCTCCCAAATATTAAAAAAAATAACAATCTTAGAAAAATTCTTCCAAAGAAATGGAAGAGGGAATATTTTCCAACTCTTTTTATTAAGCCAGCATAAACTTGATACCAAATATTGACAATAAAATTAAATGAAAGAAAACATATAAAAACAAAATGTCTAAACAAAATAAGGTTTGTTTCTGAAATAAACGAGAATGATTTAATATTAAAAATTCTATCAATAAAATTCAATACATTAACAAATAAAATAAAATTATTTTCATAAATGCAGAAAATGTTTGATAATTTCATAAAATTCAACACTAAAGTATTATTTAAAAATCTCAGAGAAAAATAGAAAAATAAGAGAACATTCTTAACCTAATAAAGAGTATCTACATATAAATTTTATGGCAAAATTTTATGGTTAAAATAATAAAGGCTTTGCTCCAAGATAGGAAATAGTAAAATGATGACCATGATCCTCCTTTCTATTATGTGGGAGAACTAGATGGGCAGTACCAGAAAGAGAGGGAAATAAAAGGCATTATAATTAGGGGGGAATTTTTTATTATTTATCGATGTTGAAACTTATACATAGAAAATCCCTCCAAATTTATAGATAAACTAATAGATTTTATAAGATAATTTCACAAGTATACAAGATAAAAAGCCAATATAGAAAATTAATTGTAGGGCTCTATACCAGAAATAAACAATTAGAAAATAAAGTATTTAAAGATACAAGTTCTAATAGAATCCCAAATTATCTAATACCCATAAATGAATCTAAAAATATCATGAACAATACTCAAAGAAGAGAAGTACCCACCATTGTTGAGGAAGTTAAAGAAAATCTAAATAAATCATATACATTCTTGTTCAGGAATTGGAATGCTACTTATTTTGAAGATGTCAGTTCTCTACAAATTGTTCATAGATTCAACATAATCCAAGACAATTCTAGACAGGTTTTATTGTGAGTAGTGGTAACCAGTTAATGGTGATAAAGATGCTAAAATGTATATGGAAATGTAAAGGGTCAAAAATAAATGTGGCAACCTTGAAGAAGATTTTAGAAGTTATAGGACTTGTGTTACTATCCTACATAACACTTACTATCAAGCTACTGTAATTAAGAGAGTGAAGTTTGGGTATACTGACAGACAAGTAAATCAACGGAACAATAGAGAGGGCTCAGTAACATGTCAAATACTTTTGGTTATTTGCCTTATGACAGGTATCACTCAGTGCAGTGGGGAGAAGACTGTGTTTGTAAATGAGGAATGCTAGGGCAATTGTATGTCCACATGGAAAAACAACGAATCTTGACCCTCGATACATAAAAATAATCAGTCTAGAAAATTGTAGATCTAAATGTGAGCGGATAGGTGGTAAAGCTTCTAGAAGATAACCTCTTACGTTAAGGTTAGCATCTACTGTATTGTACCCAGTGGTGGAGGCAGAGCAGGCCTAAGAAGTGCAGGAGGCCAGGAACAGGCAAAGACAGAGGAGGGTTTTCAAATGAGGCCAGCAGAGACCAAATGAACACCAAGACCAGGAGCAGTCTCCAAGGAAAAGCTTTTAGTACATAAAGGGATGGAGAAATGAAAATGTATTTAAGAGATAGCACCATAATTCTTCTTAGGGATGATTTACGTTGCTGGGAAAAAATAAGTAGTGCTTGGTGTAGAAGGTGAACATCTTCATTAAATCCCAGCAGGGTCTTGGCATCAGGACCATGTAATGAAGCAAAACCTGGAGTCCTTGTGGGTCATCCAGCAAAGACAAGGATGAGAAACAGAGACAGGAGGGAAGAGAGGGACTGAAATTAAAGGGAAATGTTTGTGCAGATGGGTGCTGCTGAAGACCAAAGTCCATGTCGGCCCCCCACCTCCAAATCTTAAATAAAAGCCACCATGTTCCTAAGTCTTTTAGTGTGTGGAACTGCTCTTTAGAACCTGAAAATGGGGTCAAGTTTCCTGTCTGGATTGCTACAGTGCAGAATAGAAGCAGAATGTTTACAAGCGATTTCCCATCTGACCGGGGAGGCCTTGAGGCTGCCAGCCCCTCAAGGGGCATGAGCAGGACTGGAAGGATTGAGTCTTGAGCAAACAAAAACTCCGGGGTGGCCTTTTGGGAGTTAAGGTCCATCGTGAATATTGTACCTTCAATGACCCCTTCTTCCTTTCTGCCCAGCTCTCCCCCACTCCCATTGGGGCTCGAAGGGGTTAAATGAGCCCTCTCTGACTTCTTGGTGCTCCAGAAACTTGACTTGTACTTGGGGACTTTGGGGAAAAGTCTGCCTTCCATCTTCTGGCTTCTGTTTTTTGATCTATTGGTTCCAGGCTTGTCTGCTCAAACTGCCTTTGCCATTTCTGCCAAGAATCTACTCCCAAACTCCCTCCCAGGACCTTCCAAACTCTTTTCTGGGACAGAAAGAGAAGGAGGAGAATTAATAATGAGGGCAATTTTTATTTCTAGAAGGAATGTTGATCACGCGACTTCACAGTATTCATCTCCTCGTCTGTTCAGTTTTTTTTCTAGCTTAATCATGAGTAGGTGTGCAGCCCTGGCCCCACCTCAAGGAGGCTTTAGAACATGATCCTTATCTCAGCATGAAGACTCTCTCCATTCTCCACTCTGTCTCCTTACCCTTCCTTATCCCCTGACTCACAGGCTCTCTGGATCTGTAAGGAAGATAAGCACTACACAGAACCTCTGTGACAGAACCAAACATATTGAAATGACTTTTTATGAAGATATTGAAACAATGGAAAAAGAATACGTGAAGATTGTTTCTCCTGAGGGCTCAATTATTTAGAGGACCTATAGCAAACTGTGATTGATAAATCTCACCTTGCTTCTCTTGGCAATTGTTGATCGCACTGTGATGAAAACAATAGAGAATGGGAAAATAATATTCGGATTTCAACAAAATAATGAAAATTCAGGGACTGTCTTTGACTTTTGCAAGGTGAGAAAAGATTTCACATTTTGATTGTATGTCAGGAATCCCTTTTAAAACCGGGCCAGTCTGCGGGATGCATTTAAAAATCAACCTTTTCAAATATAGCCATAACCCCCACAAGATTTCTTGATTTCTCTGGGGTCTGATAAACCATCACATTTCAGAGTGGTGTCCTGTATATGAAAGTGATAAAGATAATTTGGAAGCACAGCAGTGGCTAAAAATATGGATCTAGCAGCTGTTCGTTGAAATGTTTTCTACTATTAAATTCATCGCATAAAATTTTAAATGTCCAAAATCAGGCACAGAGGTCCTGCCAACGATCAGGAGCTTCAACCTTATTAACAGCTCAGTGTGTACTGTTAAATACTACTTTGGCAGTTCCAGAAACTACTGGGTGTCTTTAATGCCGCGTTACTTTTTCCTTTGTGTCTTTCTGCTTTTCTTTAAAAACATAAGTACATGACCTTGGGGAACTTAGATTATATCCTTGGGTCTTTGGTTGCCTTCTTTGTGAATGTCTAGGTGTATCTTTAGTATTGCCCAATAGAATTTCCTGTGATAATGAAAATGTACATATCCATCCTGTCTAATGCAGCATCCACAAGCCGCACGTGGCCAATAAACACTTTTGAAATACAGCTAGTGCAACTGAGGAAGTGAGTTTTTAATTTTATTTTAAAATTCAGGTAACTACAAATAGCCCCATGTGGCTAGTGTCCACTTCATTTGACAGTGCAGATCTGGTCATTTTTTTAAAGGCCACCCTCCCCTCTAAAATTCTACCATTCATTAACTCAACCTAAATATTTTTGCCCTTTGACAAGCAGAAGATAATTTATGCTTGGCTTGAAATTATTTTTCAAGAACTTTGTCAGTTTGGAAACATTATATTCTTAACATTTTCTTTGCTTTATGAAACTTTAATAATATTGGACTTTCTTGCCCTTGGTACCACCTTTGTGATTATGGGAAATACTGCAGATGAACAAGGATCATTGAAGAGATCGTGAAGAGAAACCTCCTTCTGGATTTAATTTCATTAGGAGGATGTTCAGAATGCCAATATGCTAAGTTGCTTAGAATAAAACCCGTACTTTTTTTGTGCTATGTTGTTTTCTACGTGTAGCTAGAAAAACATTGGTACTTATGTCTTAAAAAATAATCTTTAAAAAAGGCACATCTAATTTTTGAAGCTGATTTGGCTGTTCAAGGCTTGTATAACACTTTGCCATCTCACTAATATTTCACTTAGTAAACAAATGCAATTGCCATGATTGCTCTAGGTTACATGTTCTTTGAAGTTAGGAAATATTTATATCACAGCCTCTATACATAGCACAATCTCCATTGCTAATTCAGATCATAATTTAAGATATAAGATAAAATTTAACATTTATTATGGTGGTCATAAACATCTAGCAAACCAACCAGAAAACAAAAGCAAGCTCTTATTTTTCTTTTTTTTTTTTGTAAGCCAAGAAAAAAAAAGAGAGAAATACCTAGTGCAAAACCATATCTCTAATAATTGCTGTTGTATTTAAAATACATATATGTTAAATTTATTTTAAAATATCTTCTTATCGCAGACTTTCAGGTTGTAACCAAAGGATTATATTGGAAGTGAAAATAATCATGTGATCTGACCAGCCTGGATCACACACTGAAAGTGATTGGAAAGGGAATGGTTTTAGAAATTCACCTTTGATATTATCCACTGGACCAACTCAATCACAATAGAAACTATTGCTTTCTTGGAGACAGTCAGCAACCTGGACCATTACTCTCGTATAATCATACCTGCAGAAGTATATATAGACTAGCATGCACTCACCGACAGGTAGGAATTCGTCAGTTTGGCTGCAGTAGTCGGCAATGAGGGATTGTACATCAGAAGAATTTTTTTTAAAAAAAAATTACAAATTGAAGAAAGGATATTTAAACTATCACTTCCAGGAAATTTTTTTCTAAAATTAAGAAATGTGTCCATTGGCGTATTTAATGTTTCCTTGACAGCTCAGGGTCATGGTTCAATGTTTGTGTTGATAATGCATATGGAAACAAGACAGGTATGCTTATTAAAACTGAAGATGACATAATGTCAGCAGGGATAACCGATGGAAGAGCCAAGAGAAATCCTAAAATGAAAACAAATCATGATAAAAAAAAAATCAGTAAATGTAAAATTCTGAAATTTCTTTTTTTTTTTAAAGATTTCATTTATTTATTTGACAGAGCAAGAGAGCACAAGCAGGGGGAGCAGCAGAGGGAGAGAGAGAAGCAGACTCTCCGCTGAGCAGGGAGCCCGATGTGGGACTCGATCCCAGGACCCTGGTATCATGACCTGAGCTGAAGGCACTCAACCGACTGAGCCACCCAGGCGTCCCAAATTTGGAAATTTCTGTATTTAGTTTCAAGCAGAGACCCCCACAAATACAAATGAGAGATTCCAGCATCATTGGCTCTCTTTCTCCCTTGCTTCTTTTTTCCCCCTTTTCTTCTACCCCAGATCGTGTTCCAGAAAAAGTTTAGAACCGCTTGCAAGACCAAATCTACTACCTGCTTACGCTCACACAAACTTCACAGTATGTCCATGAGATAGTGTTGAGGTAAAATCTAATTTGTCACACTGAGGTCTGTTGTTAAAATAGAATTAGAAACCAACTTATAAACATACAGAGTAGGTGTCTGATATTAACTTCCTCCTGAATTTCTCTCCATTTCTAAGAGGTAAATCTTATTTCCCAAGATCACCTTTTATAGGTATCTTATTCCGGGCTGTTCCATTCCTGCCATCCTCAACCCCTAACATATATTTGGTACTTTCTGTTATTCTTTTATTAAATAATTAGCCAGGGATGCCTGGGTGGCTCAGTAGGTTAAGCGTCTTCCTTTGGCTCAGGTCATGATCCCAGGGTCCTGGGACTGAGCCCCTCATCTGGCTCCCTGCTCAGTGGGGAGTCTGCTTCTCTCCCTTCCCCTTCCCCACTGCTTGTGCTCTCTCTCACAAATAAATAAATATCTTCTAAAAAATAAATAATTAACCATACAACTGTTAGAATTAAGTACAAAGTAAAATAAAAATACCGGAATTGCTTTGAGGGTTTAAGCAGCTCTGTCACTAAATAGAGAGCATGCATGGGTTTAAAGAGACTGCACTGGACTTGCCCTTGTCTCAACTCTTTCTCAAGAAGGATCTGAGGTAAATGTAAATTCCAAATGAGTCAGACCGGCCTGCTTTCTCAGTCTGACTGGAATTGATTGCTCATGCCCCTGGGGTCAGCAGCACTTTCCAAAGGTGGGGTGGCAGACTTTGCCTGCTGCAGAAACCGAGGGCCCCAGTGGGCCCACTGTCTGTCTGCAATTCCACACTAGAGGCCACATTTCAGCTTTCCTAGAACATTAGTGGTCTACCTTCCGGTTTCTGAACTGCTCAGACTGAGTCCTTGCAGACGCTCTCTCAGCTCAAAGCCTGACCTTCAACCTCTATCCTTGACCCGAAGAGTCCCCCTTCCTACTTTAGGCTTTGGGTGCTTTAGCCATAAAATAATACATCTGTCCTTAATTCTAAATTCTTTCTAAAACTCTAAAATGCAGTGGCTTCTTGAAAGGATTGCTTTGTGCTTGTTTCAAATTTGGAGAGAATTAAAACCACAGTTACTCAAGAAGATAGTAAGCCACATTAGATGAGTAAAGGGTGCTTTTAGAGTTAGATGTACAGGGAAGGAAGATGACTTCATAGGTTTTAAGACCCTAATAATCCATTCTCATGGGATGGGAAGAAGGGGAAGAGAGTTAATAAAATACTAAATGATTCTGACAAATTCAATTAGCCGAGCTGTGGCTGATTAGTCAATATTTGAATAAAGCCACACACATATCCACTCCAAGTTTTTCTTTATTTTTCTTTTTTTTTTTCCTTTATTTTTCTAAGAAGGGATCCCAGTGAACCGACTCCCATGCTCAGTAACTCCCTGTTCAAAGATTCAGTCTTTAAATAAAAACAGTTACTGTTGCTGGAAGACGAAATATTGCCTGTCAGTCCTAATTGATGTTTAGTTATCAAGTACATCTGAAATAAATTTATTACTTTGCCTGATCTCAATTTAATACATTCCAAAGGGGGGAAAATGCACAAGAATTTATAGAGTCTCAGTTCTCCACACTAAAGTGTGTGATAAATTACAACATTATTTGGCCATGAAATTAACAAGCCATAGAAACCACACCATTAGCAAGGTATACAGTGGTAAACAACAGGTGATGCTCGTGATATAAAACAAAATAGACGGTGTATGTAGGCGTAGCTGCCAATAAAGCCATAATTAAATGCATTCCTATGCATCTTTAGCAGGTAAGCTCTTTGAGGGCATTTGCTATGAATTCTACATGCCTGTCGGGATACGACGGCCCACTTGCTATGCCCTTTATTTGAAGACTGAGAAGGTGTTACCATGAGTAAATTCAGAACTTTACTCGACACAGAGGTTGGTCAACTGTGCATTCTGGACAGCAGAATTACACAGACCTTTCACACTGCTTCCAATCCTCCTCCAATTAAGTGCCATTTCAACAAATGCAGGGTAAAGTATGGCACATTACAAGAAGTTAGGAAGAAAGGAAGGAAGGAAAGGAGGGAGGGAGGGAAGAGGGGAGGAAGCAGAAAGGTGTGTATGGAGTATAAAGGATGGACCCAAAACTCACCTGACTACCCTAAATTATTAGCATATGCCACAGAAACTTAACTGAAAACAGTAAGCCAAACTCGGAAAGAGTCTGTTTTTTCACAATACTGCATACACACATCCACCTTAAATGATCTCTATGTTTTTATCCAATAAGGGAGCACTGTTTTGCAAGGCAGTCTGTGTTCTATCAAAGGGCATGTAAAGGTCAGATGACTCAACTTTAGTAGAAGAATTAGCTCTCAGGTGAATAACTTCTTCTTACAGGTTGTGACCCTTTGAATTTTCCAGAAATATTTCCAAAAAATCAAAACTAGAGGACTAAGACAGCTGCTTTTAGAAGTTTTATACTAACAAGGTTTCTGTGGGAAGAATATCCTCCTGGATTATCAACACAATAATGACAAGCAGGTTAATTTATGCTGAGAAAATCACACAACAACAACCATGTCACCTCCATTATATTGACAGTCTTCCTGGCTTCAATCTTCTACTTCCTAGGAAAGGTAAATTTTGAGCCAAGAATAGACACTGGCCGTGTGAGAGGCTCAGATGGACCTACAGATGCCCTCAGAGAAAATCACCCGCCCAGGCTAAAGTTCTGCTTAAAAATATCCCCAAACGAGTGAATCTCAAAAACCATGTACTGAGCAAATGAATCCAGATACAAGAAGTCACCTACTGTATTATTCAATTTCCATGAAATTCTAGACTAGGCAAAATTAATCTATAATAATAGGAAACAAATCAGTGATTGCCTGGGTGGGAGGCAGGGAGATGTCTGCAAAAGGCTAGGAGACTTTCTAGGGTATTAGACTCGTTCTCGGTCTTTATGGGGGTAGTGGTTTCACACGTGTATACATACGTTAAAACTCACTGAACTTTGGACTAAAAATGTATGTATTTTATTGTGTGTAAATGACACCTCACTAAGGTTGATTAAAACCGAAACCGAAACCAAAACAAAGCAAAACAGAAATCCCTCAAGACCTCAAAGAAAATGTGCTGTTTCCTCCAGGGTACCAGACTGGAAATGAGCCACTGGTCCTTCCTACTCTAAGATATCCCTAGGATTATTTAGACTATTTTAAGATGCTAGAATTCCCCATCAGAAAAAACTTACCACCATCACCTTGACTTCTTCTCTGCCTCTTCTCCCAACACAGTGAAGTCAAGTGTAGGAAAGAAAAACCAGGTTTTCCATCATCACAGATGCTTAACAAAGCTATTATTTATAGGATAAGTTTTGGCTACAGTTTAAAAAAATCTAGCTTTTTTAGATTTACAAACCTTAACAGTTAAACAATTGTCTCCCCTAGAATTTGGAAAAATTTATTTTGAAAACGAATAGCTGAGATTTGACATTTTTGTTTTCTGTGGTTCTTTCTTCCCCTGCAGGAGAAATGATAGGTGTGAACATGAGTAGGAATGAGAAACACATACATAAAGTAAAAACAATCCCTTGTTGCATTTGCATAGTTATAATTTATATGAGCCCCCTTTAAACAATAATCTATTGTCAGAATCAACAGAATACAGTCTCCGCAGAGGCCAGGATATTTGTCTCTTTGTTTTGGGAATGTTGTTTTTCACCAATGAATCTCCATGCCTAGAACAGTGGCTGGTACGAGAAAGTGGTGCATAAATGTTTGTTGAATGACTAAATGAATAAGTTCTGGTGGTCAGTATCCATTTCAAACTGTCATTGCGCTGTGCTTTCTACAACAGAGCTTGGAAGGGACTCATCAAGGTATTTGTAGTCAAGGATCAATATGTCTTTTGTCTGAAATAGTCCTACAACCCCAAATGCATTGTTTTCCCTAACTTCATGGTTATTTCCCCAAAAAAGCCATTATTTTCAGCAAATTGTAATACAAACACATCATGGATATGCCTCTTGGTGATCCTTTTAATATCATAACAGCAGATTCCTCATGCCTCCTCACCTTAATTTAAACCTGGCTTTTCACTGCTGGCCTCACATTCCCTCCTCACTCAGTTGCGGGCCTCTTCTCCAACTACCACTTCACTCTGAAACCAAAGGCAAAATCAACACCTTCTTGCTCTTTATGATACCTCCAGGCTATTATCATTTTGCGACTGCCCTGAAGAAGAGCCAAACAATTGTTACATCAGAGCCATCTGCCAATTTGTAGCTCTAAAAATTAATGAAAGTACAGCATCTGTCAAAAATATAGCGGTTTAAACCTATGGTAACACAGCAGAGTCTGAAGTCATTCACCCTCCTTCTGGCAGTTCTAATGCCACACAACACTCTTGCCTTGTCAGGTAAGCAAGCAGGAAAGCACAGCAATGGATGCTTGCCTTTGTGGAAGGAAATACCTGGCTTTAAGAAGGCTTGAAATTCATGCATTTTTCTTGAATTAAGCTCTCCATGACTTACTTTATCTACAAAGATCAATTATCATCAGAATTGATCTAAGCAAGTAAGAAGATGCTACTCCTTGTCCCTTCTGCATGTTGACTTTTCCCTTTCTCTTTATTCCATGGGGCCCTCTAAGACATCAGAAATAGGCAAGTCTTTCTATTTTTTACAGAATTGTGTGTGTGTGTGTGTGTGTGTGTGTCCACGTGATGAAAACATCATTAAAATAAAATACAATAAATAGATTCTTAAGAAGCACAGTCTACTTAAAGTCCTGGAAAACGTGAAAGCACTAATATTCATGGACGACTTTATACTTGGATATCTGCCCCTCAAATTTTCTTGATCTCAGTGTATGCAGGAACTTTTCAAATTTTCTACAGTGATTGTTTGTTAGTTGTATAATTTCATAATAAATGTGTTAAGAGTAAATCATACAGTCTTCTGTTACCCATTGCAGTTTAACTATTCCTCTCCTTGTCCTCAGCAGCTGTTGTATCATATATTAGTACACAAGCCAAGACTTTCAACACAGCAGGGCTTTATGGTGACAAGAACTATGCTGGGCTGTCTCTATCCTAAGAAGAGACTATAAAACCACAGTATATAACTCCAAGTATTCCAAAGTTACAAAACACTTATCTACCAAAACTCAAAAAGAGCATATGAACTTGCATAGAAAACAAACCTATAAAAGTTTATAACTAAAGCACAATATAACCCACTACATATAATATACTGACTGTAATGTCCTGAGCCTCTCCCATCCTTAGGTACCTGGAAATTGTGACAAAATAATACTTTTCACCTTTGGAAGCCACACCATCTCTCATACCAACCACCTCATTACTTCCTTAGAGAGAACAGGAAATTAACCTGAATATCATGGAAAAAAACCCAAAAAAACATTTCCAGTGTAGACTCTTTGTTTAAAGACAATGAGGGGACTTTACTGTTGCAGGCTTCAGATAGCCTCTGTATTTCTCAGATTTCATGTTAAATCATAAAATGTCATATTGTGCCTCAAGCTATTTTTTTCTTTTTTCTTTTTTTTTTTTAAAGATTTTATTTATTCATTTGAGACACAGAGATACAGAGAGAGAGAGCATGAGCAGGGAGAGAGGCAGAGGGAGAAGGAGAAGCAGGCTCCCTGCTGAGCCAGGAGCCCGATGTGGGGCTCGATCCCAGGACCCTGGAATCATGACCTGAGCCGAAGGCAGATGCTTAACCATCTGAGCCACCCAGGCGCCCCTGAAGCTATTTTTTTCAATAGTCCATTTTAAATCAAAGCAATAAATATTGAGGAATATTTTGGCTCCAAAATTCTAAGCCATTCTGATTATGCCTGCATGATCCTGGGGACATTGTTAGAACCAAGGACTGGCCAAACTGTCAATGTACTAGACAGCTTATGAATTATAAATTATACATAATCTAGTATAATTTTTTGCTAAGTAATTCCTGTGAGGCCTTTGGGATGTCAATATAAAGTCCTATGATGTCGAATCTTTATCCGTAAGATGGGGGAACAATGCCAACCCACACCGCAAATACTTTCACAGACTGACACTGAAATCCACCGTAGGGCGTAAGACCAGCAAATAGAATATAAATCACATACATCCACTCATTTGGACAATCAACAAATATTCTTTCTTCTTTTTTTTTTATTTAACAAATATTCATTTTGAAATCTGCCATTATATGCCAATAAATGCTGGGCACTAAGAGTACAAGGCTTAAGCAGACATACTCTGTTCAGACCCACCTAGAATTTATAACCCAGGGAAATGCCTTCATTGTAAAGCATTAGGACCCGTAAGTCCCAGCCAACACTGTCATCATCAGCAAGTGACCAAGTGATACAGGTTCCTTCCTAAACATGTTCTTTGTACTTTGCTTTCAGTACTTTTACTTTTCTTCAAGGGACAT
This sequence comes from Phoca vitulina, assembly GCF_004348235.1. Classification (NCBI taxonomy): domain Eukaryota; kingdom Metazoa; phylum Chordata; class Mammalia; order Carnivora; family Phocidae; genus Phoca; species Phoca vitulina. The sequence goes on along the minus strand of NW_022589740.1, from coordinate 19,275,754 downwards.
CATCCAATGGTCAATTTCTCCCAGTTAGCAAGGTTTGGAGAAAATTTCCTTAGTGAACAATTTCTTGTGGTCTCACTCTTTTGCCATATTCTCCTCCGTGCTCTTGAACTAAGGAGACCGTGATTAAAGTCACTTGCTCTAATCCTATTATTTTAAAATACGGCTTCCCCAGCTTTGAGGATTTCTACTGGACCAATACGGTGGCAAAGCGGCACTGAAGCAGAAGCAGGTAAATTTCAAAATGACAGCTCTAAAAATATCCACTCTCCTTTTGTTCTCCTTCCATCCCTTTGCTCCGAACACCTCTGCCCTGACGCATTGCCTTTACCCTTCTGTGATTACTGCTTCGAAGGGCTTTCTAAGAGCAGGGAGTATTTATGGTTTCATTTGCTCCTGAGTCCTTGGTGGAAAAGGATTGTTCCTGATTCTTACTAATTCCACACTCACATTGTTAACACGAAAATCATATTATTTCTTTTATATTCTCCTTGGCTTCATATTTCTTCTGTTTGCTTTTTCTGGGCCAACAAGGAAAGAGTATTTTTAAAGAAACAATATTCTTTTCCCATTGCCCTCCTGAGTTTCATGTTCATACCTCCGATCTCATTTCCAACCCCTATTAAGGGATGCATCGCAAAAATATAAGAAAGTTCTTTGTACTTTTCTTGTAGCAGCCAATTATTCTAATTTGTTCTGTCTCTAAAGAACGGAATGCGAAATCAACACAAAGGCTGATTATGTGATCTGTTCTAAGGGAAAGATCTGAGTCGTCTATTTACTAATGAAGCTCAGTATGTACTATTAAGGGTTGACAGAAGCAATCACCAGGAATTTTCATCCCTTCAATTAGTGTTTCCCACCAGATGCACGTCTTTCATTTTGGAGAATGTATTCTTTAAGTTCAGGATACAGCTGGACAAAAGAAAAGGAAAAACAAGGTAACGAACACAACATTTTTTAAGTAATAACACAGTATATAGCTATCATCCCTCCCGGAGGAATTCAGCCTACTTTATGGACACAATTTAGTACAAACTCATAAGAAAGCTAACAAAACTCAAAATCACTTCACAATAGCCTAGAGAAGTAAAGGTCAAAAATGATTATTGCCAAGCCCAGGAGACAGCAGCACCCACCAAAAAGAGCACAGGACAGAAAAATCGGGAAGCCTGTGTTCTAATTTCAGTTATTCCTGTAAAGCATTACTGTGATCTGAGCACATTCAGCCTGCCCCACTTTTTCCCAGTATAAAAACCTACATCATTCTCTCAGTAGAATGAAATACCAGTTCTGAAAAGTCGTAGATCTCTTTAGGAAGTAAAACAAAACAAATTATTCATTCAAAAATCAAATCTTTATGAAGTCTCCATTCCATCAGAAGTCTTTCCCACTCTTAATTCTTCAGTTCCTCTTCTGTCCACTCTTGGCCAAAGCTCAAAGCCTAATTCCACATTTTAGAAGTAATATAATGAAATAGTCATAAAACAGGAAGTCTCTGTATTCCACTGAAATGAAGACTCTAAATAATTTTCCAGATAATTTAGGCAATAAAAAAATACTTTTGTCATGCATGCAGAGATCAAAGTTACTTGCATAATAAATGTTAAAACAAAATTTCCTGACCAAGTACATTGGTTCAAATAATTTGAGTTTTACTCCTGTGCTAAAACCCCGTGACAGGTCTCATACTGTTTCTGAAGGGATACTTAGGAGCACCGAGACAAATTTATCCTATAAAATGTGGTGCTAATAGTAGTATCAGAAGATAGGGTGTGGTTGGCTGGACACAGATGAAGACCTCAGGATAGACAATACCATGGACAAAGTATGTGAAATAGACAATACAAGGACAAATTATGTGAGATATTATTTTAGTCCATGGAACATGTCACCCAGGATAGAACCCAGAAAGAGATTTATTATCAAGTATGTGAAGTCAGAGCCAGTGAGGAATAAATGGTGGATGGTTACAATAGGTAGGATCTAAGAACCACAGTCAGAAGGCATTGTGGGTTGGACAGACCTGGCAAGAAATATTTCTGCCTCCTCAACCAGTCTCCCCAGGTTGGCTGAAAGAGTCAGCATTTAAAAGATCTTTGGCTTAAAGAGGACATGAGGTTAATAATCTGACCCAATGTGGATGAATTATTCTCCTCAGTGTAGTCAGAAATCAAATGGCATCTTACAGCAGACCTAATATTTAATGTAACAATATTATATTAAATGTAATGATCTAAATAACTGATTGGTAGAGTGAACTTAAAAAATAGTGAACATGATACAACTATATACTGTTTATAATGAACTTACTTCAAACATGGTATAGGTAGTTTGGAAGTAAAAGGATGCAAAAGATAAGTCATATGAACATTAATCAAAAAAGACAGGAACAACTATATTAATAACAGATAAAGTAGACTTTAGAGCAAAGGAAATTACTAGGGACAAAGAGGGACATTACATAAGGATAACACGACCAAGTGATGCTATATTGATGCTAAGTATGTATGCATCAAATAACAGAACTTTAAGACACATGAAGTGAACACTGAAAGAGCTAAAAGGGGAAATAGAAAATATCCATAATTATTATTTGAGACTTCAACATAGCAATTGATAGAACTACTAGACAGCAAATCAGCAAGGATATAGAAGAACTGAACATCAGCACAAGATCTAAGTGACATTTATAAAACACACTGTACTCAACAAGAGCAGTATCCATATTTCTTACATGAAATATTCACCCATAGACCATATACTGGGTCATAAAACATACAGTAGCAAATTTAAAAGAATTGAAATCATACACAATATGTTCTCCAACTCAAATGGAATCAAACTAGAAATCAATAACAGGAAGACAACAGGAGAATCTTCAAATAAATGATAACCACACTCCCAAGTAATTCATGGGTCAAAAAGGAAATCTCAAGGAAATTTTTAAAAATGCATCAGCTAAAATAAAATGAAAATATAACAGATCAAAATTTATGGAATGCACCTAAAGCAATGCTGAGGGGAAATTAATAACACTAAATTAGAAAAAGGGAAATATTTCAAAGCAATATTTTAATTTTATATATTAAGGTACTAGAAAAAGAGGAGAAAAATGAACTCTATGCAAGCAGCTAGAAGGAAAAAATAGAGATAAAAGTAGAAAACAATGCAATTGAAGATATGAAAATAATAGGGAAAAATCAGTGAAACAAAAAGGTGTTTCCCTGAAAAAAAAAAACAGTCTAATCAATAAAAATCTAGTATGACTAACAAAGATTAAAAGAAAACACATTATAAATATCAGAAATGTAGCAAGGAATAGCACGACATATCCTGCAGAATAATAAGGAACAAGTTATAATGAACAAGTCTACACTATAAATTCAAGACATAATAGAAATGAACCAATGCTTCTAAACCACAAACTCCCCAAACTCAACCAAGATGAAATAGATAATCTGATTTTTTCTACAACCATTAAAAACACTGAACTTTTCATTTAAAAACTCCCAAAAGAAATATTCAGCCTTATGTGAATTAAATTTTACCAAAGATTTTAAGAATTGACACCCCTTTTACACAATTTTTTGTAAGAAATATAAGTAGAGGGACTGCTTCCTAATTCATTTTATAAGGTCCATATAACCTTGATACAAAACCAGACAAAGACAGTACAGTAAGAAGAAAACTGCAGGCCAATATTCCTCATGAATTTAGCTGAAAAATCCTCAACGAAATATTAGTAAATTAAATCCAGAAATATATAGAAGAATAACATACCATGTCCAAGTGGGATTTATCCAGTTATGCAAAGTTGGTTAAATATTTGAAAATCAAACACAGTAATCCACCATATCAATAGGCTAAGGAAAAAAAAGCATATGATCGTATCCATTTATGCAGAAAAGCACTTGACAAAATCCAATCCCATTCATGATTTTAAAAAGAAAGAAAGAAAAAAAAAAAAACTAAGTGAGCTGGAAATAGAGAGAAAAATTACTCAAACTCATAAAGATGCTCTACCAACAGCCTCTACCTAGCATTATACTTAATTGTGAAAGATTAGATGCTTTCTCTGTATGATCAGGAATAAGGTAATGATGTCTGCTCTCACTACTCTTACTAGTTCAACATATTACTGAGGGTTCCAGCCAGAAGAATAAAGCAAAAATAAACAAATACATAAATTTAAAAGTTAAAAAAATTAGGTTTTACTTAAAAGACAAAAGGTATAGATATTGAATAAGAAGAAATAAAACTGTCTCTATCTGCAGATGACATGATTATCTAAATGGAGAAATTTCCAAGGAATCTACAAAATGCTCCTAGTAATAATAAGTTAATCAATGTTATAGGGTACAAGATCAACACAAAAATCAATTGTATTTCCACATACTAACAGCAAACATGTGGAAGACTAAAAAAAAAAAAATGCAATACCATTTATTTAAATCCATACAATGGATTTAAATAAAATTAAATATTCCGATATAAGCCTAATACATCATCTGTAGGATCCGTATGCTAAAAATCACAAAATGCTGATGAAGGAAATCAGTGAAGCCCCAAACAAATGGGAAGACTTACCTTATATATTGACTAGAAGACAAAACATAGTAAAGATGTCAATTGTTCCCAAGCTATTAGGCTTTAACACAATGACTATTAAAACCCTCAAGGCTTTCCTAGTAGACATAGGGCAGTTTATTCTAAAACTTATATGGAAACAAGAGGCCTGAGAATAGCCAAAATAATTTTGTGAAAGAATAAAATGGGAGAAATTAGTCTACATGATTTCAAAATTTAGTAGCATTGGTGGAGGGATAGACACATAGATCAATGGAACAGAATAGACAACCCAGAAATAGACCTACACAACAAGTATACCCAACTTATTTCTGACAATAGTGCAAAAGCAATTCAATGAAGAAAGAATAGACTTTTCAACAAACAGTACCAAGACAACTGGACATCCACAGGCCATCTGATATCAGACAAAGAGTTTGGATCTATAATATATAAAGAACTCTCAAGACGACTTGAAAAAAAATAAAATTAGAAAATGGGCAAAAGGCATGAACGGACATTTCATGGAAGAGAATACACAGATGGCAAATAAGCACATGAAAAGAGGTTTAGTATCATTAGCCATTAAGGAAATGCAAATTAAAACCATAATGAGATATCACTACATGCCTATGAAAACTGCCAAAATAAAAAAATAGTGACCATACAGTACTTGTTTTTCTCTGTCTGAATTATTTCACTTAGCATAATACCTTCTAGGTCCATCCATGTTGTTGCAAATGGCCAGATTTCATTCTTTTTTATGGTTGAGTAATATTCTGGGGTATGTGTGTGTGAGTGTGTGTGTGAGTGTGTGTGTGTGTGTGTGTGTGTATACACATTTTCCCTGTCCACCCATCTATCATGGACATTTAAGTTGTTTCCATATCTTGGCTGTTGTAAATAATGCTGCGATGAACATAGGGTATGTATAACTTTTCGAATTAGTGTTCTTTTTTTCTTTGGATGGGTATCTAGAAGTAGAATTGCTAGATCATACGGTAGTTCTATTTTTAATTTTTTGGGCAACCTGTATACTGTTTTCCATAGTGGCTGCACTATTCTGCATTCCCACCAACAGTGCACAAGGGTTCCCTTTACAACACATCCTGGCCAACACGTATTTCTTATTTTTTTGGTTTTCTTTTGTTTTTTTTTTTGTTTTTTTTTTTTTTAAAGATTTTATTTATTTATTTGAGAGAGAGAATGAGAGAGAGAGCATGAGAGGGGGTAGGGTCAGAGGGAGAAGCAGACTCCCCGCTGAGCAGGGAGCCCGATGCGGGACTCGATCCCGGGACTCCAGGATCATGACCTGAGCCGAAGGCAGTCGCTTAACCAACTGAGCCACCCAGGCGCCCCTCTTTTGTTTTGTTAATAGCCATTCTAACAGGTGTGAGGTGATATCGCCTTGCAAATTTGCTTTTCCCTGATAGTGGTGTTGAGCATCTTTTCATGTGCCTGCTGGCCACCTGTATATCTTCTTTGGAAAAATGTCTATTCAGGTTCTCTGCCCATTTTTTAATTTGATTGTTTGTGTTTTTTTTTTTTTTTAACTATATTGAGAGTTCTATGAGTTCTTGAATATATCATTTGTGAATATCGTCTCCTATTCATTAGGTTGCCTTTTCATTTTGTTCATGGTTTCCTTTGCTGTGCAGAATCTTTTTAGTTTACATAGTTCCTGTTGTTTATTTTTGCTTTGGTTGTCCTTGCCTGAGGAGACAGATCCAAAAATATATTGCTAAGACCAATGTCAAAGAGCTTACTGCCTGTTTTCTTCTCATCCATGTAATTTTGAAATTTGACAGTACATTTTAAAAATTCTAACAGGCTGAACAATACCTTTGAGAGGATAGAAAAATAAAATAAATCCATGATGTTCATGGGTTGTTTTCCCCTGGGGTAGACTGCCACAATGGGGAGATATTTGAGCCTTTCCCCAAGTCATTAAATAAAACCTCTAGCAAGCAGCCCCTGGTCCTCTTCAAAGGGGGTATGGGGGAAGAATCTTTAATCATAACAACCCTGGGGGAAAAAAAAAATCTCAGAAATAAGACATCTGCTTCCGTGCCTTGTTGTTTTGCAGGGTAACAGTGATTGCTTTAGCAGCTTCTATTGCCATATGTGTACAATAAGTAAATGAACATAAAATTGAATGAACACATAAAAGAAGGATAAACTCACCCAGCTTAACAAATCCACTCTCTCACCTGCTGTGCCCTGAAACATGAAAAAAAAAAAAAGGGGGGATCATTGGATCATAAGGATTAGTAAAATAACAGTCTCTGTTAACAACACTGACAGGAGGTGTAAGGGTAGTTTGTCTGACGTGGGGACTAACAGCCTAGCTGCTAGTCTAATTCTTAATACTGCCCTCTTCCACCCCTTTTCTCCTAATCAGGAAGTAAAAATAACCTATGCATTTGTCTTAGAAGAAATAAAAAGTCCAAAGAAACTTGTGTTTTTTTATTTTGCTTTGTTTTGGTGTCTGTCCAGTTGAAAATGAAATACACGCCTAGGTTTCCTTCATCATTCACATAGTCAACGTGGAAAACATTATAGTTGTGAATTTCAATATCGTAAGATCAGAAAATTTAAAATTGGTCTCTCCAAACCACTGATAATTAACCAATATTGTATATAATGCTAAAACCTTAGAGACTCTTTTTGATATTTAAAAAGCTCTGAAAACATTAGCTATTTTTTTTCTCATCACATTTCTCATGCCTCGTAACTGGGTATTATTAAAAGTCCTCAGTATTTGCCAATGATTAAATGTTTGTTTGTTAATTCTTACTGCTATAGCAGAATCATACTATTGATGAAAGAAGTTTTATTTTGGAGTTAGCAAAGCAAGGATGGCAGTGGTAGATTTTTGTATGCTAACTTACGGTAATAATTTAATATGAAAAATAAATCAGTTTCATATATTGGTCATCATTCCAAAATGTAATTAATATCTTCAATATCTTTGGCAAATAGTTTCTTATGTGTTTCCATTCTAACAAGGTGGCTACAAGTAGAGACAATGAATCCAAACAATTCCAAGTTCAAGTTCATGGCTACCCCTTACTACCTGTGCAGTGTTAGGCAAGTTACTGAACCTATCAAGGCCTTGGCTTCCTCTTTTATAAAATAATGCTCATAATAATCACCAGCCTCACATATATGTCACAAGGGTTAAATGAAAGCATGAATTTAAATAGGGCCAGTCATGCCGTAAGTATCCACAATTGTTACCTGATTATTACATCTTTCTCAATGGACTTTTTTGTTCTGGCAATTTTTTATTCCCTTTAATCTTTCTTCCTTATCACCTAAGTCCCTCCATTCAGCTAATTCTTCTTATTTTCCTGTTAAAAAATTATCCTCTGCTCATTTCTAATAACTCATCATTCCTTCTGTAACCCTTCTCCCTTAACTCCTCTCAACTACTACATATATGAGGCACATTTACTTAGAAGGTAATGAAGTTTAAGTCTCAGTGCTCTACACTTCTATGGGTACTTTTTAGGTCCCAGGAAAAACCCTCAATGATAGTTCATGTAATCAAATGTTTTTGCAAAACTTTAAAGGTGAGGTATTTTAACTTCAATCAGTTAAGACCACTATCTCTTTCTTTTCTAATTTTTCCTCCATCGTATTCCCTTGTGTTCCCACTGAATTCTATCATGTTAAAATGACCATGGGATTTGGGGGGATCTAGCTAAGGGGAAGTTTGAGTTGAGGCTGTTATGTGATTTCAAATACTACCATGTATAATTGACTATTTACTGTCCCATTATAGGAATGACTTCCAGAAATACTCCTATTGCCTACTCTACTGACTTAACTAGCAATAGAGTGCAGAGGCACAAGGACAAAGACAATTTTATAATATGGCCATGTCCTATATGTCACAGCTCTGCAAGCATGGTAGTTTGGAAAAGAAAAAAGGAATTGAAAAGTATAAAGCCAGAAGATGTTCTGTGAAAAAATTACTTCAATCATCAGACATGTAAAATATAAGTAAAAGTTTGAGTTCTCATCAATGCTTAGTCAAAACAGACATTTTCTAGTGTCAGAAATATATTCATTTTCTCGTGTCAGAAATATATTTGATTGATAATGGAGTGCAGTGTGTTTATATATAATGGAAATTGTATGAAAGAGTATTTATCAGAATTTCTATAATGCACAAACCTGTAGCAGTAAGGAAGTCAATAATGCATTTGTAATAGTAGCATTTATGATAAGTAATCTAAGAAGTTTTCTTAAACAATTAATAAAATTTATGTTATATCAATAATAAATTGTGAAACAGAAATAAATTTTCTAATCTATTAATAACTAAAAGCAAATTTTAATCAACCATACTAAAAGAAATCTAAGTATATAAAATATGTAGGTCATGTCTTAGTATGTACATAAAATACACACGTTGTCATATGAGGAAGCAATTAGAGCATGTGGCTAAAAGAGTAGGGAAAAAGTATTAAAGAGACATATGTATTTTTATAGATCTTGTGATATCTGTCATATTTGACATCAAATTTTAATTTTTAACTTGAAGAATTTCCATTCAAAGTAGGATGAAACATTTTGAAGCAAAGCAAGGGTCCCACCAAGAAAAACAAAGCCAAATAAAATGACCAGCATTCAATCAAAAAGTTCTAAACATACCAAGACTTAGAATCATATGACTAAAATTCTAGGAAAAAAGACAATAGGAAAAGACTTATACGAGATCTTTGAGTTATCAAAGCCGTGCATTTGTACCTTCCAGGTAAGCTTGGCCTCTGGCTCAGAGAACTGGAATAAGAGATGCTATGAATGAAAGGTAACAGCAGCTGCCATTACTAAGCACTTACTCTGTGCCAGACATTGGTTAGTCTATGGGTGCAGGGTGAAAATGACCTGGTTATTTACTTTGAGAATTCATAATCTGATGAGACACACACATATAAATCAATCACAAAACTGCCTTACTATTGAATGTGACTAGAACCTCCAAGTCCATTAGCATTGATTTACAAAAGATAAAAATTTTCACTAATTATGACATGTAAGTGCACTGGTAATTTTTTGCTTCATATCCTTTCCTGTGAGTCCCAATTATTTTTTTCATACTCTGATTTGGACAGTCAAAAATACATTACTGATAATTAGTATTAGAGAGGCTTCCCAGCCGTGAAGCTATTAGGTTGTCAATAATCTAAGCCAAGACATTGGTCAGAGATTGGTTATGTAAACATCAGATTTTGTGGCATTTATTGAATGGGGGAGGTAGGAGCCCTCAGTGCCCTGTAATATCCTGTTTTTCTATAAAGCCTTTTCACTGCTTTGAGTGAACTAAAGCAGATCAGGCAGTAGTTTTGTTCTCAGCCAATGTGGTCACTGACCTACAGTGTTTAAGTCATTAATCTGTAAAGCGCTTTGGAATACATGGAATATGGAAGTGTCTGATTTTACATACAGCCTCTTATATTCTGGGTTTCCCAAAGCACTTTTCAGAGCAATTAATTAAATTAAATTACTGGGCATACAAGGACTTCGCAAGCAAATGGAAAGTGTAACACATGCTTAGTAGTTTACATAAAGGTCAGGTTTATTTCTGGGAAGAAAATATTAGATTCATGTATTTGATAAACATTTATTGAGATCACACCATGTTCTAGGCACTGTTCTAGGCACTAGAATCTTATGGACACCTCTTAAGTCTAAAAAGAAAGCAAAGTTTACTCCAGGTGCCCTCAAGAGGGAGAAAAGACATGTAGGTAGCTATGAAAAATTACTGCTACTTTATGTAAGCAAGTTGCTCGATAATTCTCCAATCCAGAAATAAAGAAAAGATATTCAACTTCCCTTTCCCTTTCCTGTGTGACTTAGGTTGGAGATTATCTTGAAAAAAGAAAAAAAACTCATCTTCTTAGCATGCTGGTGAAATAAAGATATTGTATATAAGTTGACCCTGAATGCATGGGCTAATGATAAACTGCTTACTTCAAAATCCATAGCGACTTGGGTTGTGGGAAATCATAATCTCAAAATACTTGAAAATATTTAGCATATGTTCTTTTTTTAGACAAAGTACTGCTTGCCAGATAAAGTGTAAAGGTAAGTCATACCTGCTCCCTGTTCTTAAAGTTGCTCCATGTCTAATGGAGGAGGCAGACATAAAAAAAATAAATGATTATAGGGTGATGTTGCCTAGAAGATGCACTTAGAGCATGCAGAAGGAGAAAGGAAGACTATTTTAAGTACTATTTGACACACATCAAAGGGTAAGGAAAAGTTAATCAGTTAGAAGGTGAAAAGATTTGTGTAGTCTGTTAATGAGTTTGGATTATTTTCTTTGGAAAAAACTATCAGAATCTATCTATCTATCTATCATCTTTCTATCTATCTATCTATCTATCTATCTATCTATCTATCTATCTATTTCTATTGTCTCTGATAGCTTTCACCCAAAGAAAAACTAATGCTGCTTTCATCCAAATTATTAGCTATTTACTGGATTTTGTCACCTGGATATTTCAAGCTCCTGAAACTTACCATGTTTTATATATATATATATATATATATATATATATATATATATATATATATGAATTCTGGTTGGCAGTCTTTGGGATTATATGGAATAAGAGAAAGGACTGAAAACAGCAAGTTCAATATGACAGTCCAGCATACTTAAGGATAAAGCCTTAATTTAGGCAGTAACAATATCAGTAGCAGCGGGAGTGAGGAGAAATGGTCATATTCAAAACATATTTTGTCAGTGGATGTCTAACATCTAATGTCTGATAGCCTATGGGAGATGGATAGAAGGAAAGGGTGAAGTCAAAGTTAACTCCAGAGGTTCTAGTGAAGCTGGGGTTGCCCTCACCCAGGACAGGGAACTCAAAGAGAAAGTCACGGTTGGAAGAAAAATCATTGGTGAGAAAGCAAAAAACTCCCAGTCTCTTCATCTCCTTATGCCAGTTTCATTTTTCTGATATACTTAGCAACATTTCTTTCAAGGTAAAATTATTAATCTGATTGGTCAAATTAAATAACATAGTTAAAACCACGTTTACAGTGGGTAGTTCCATCACAATTTGCATGGTCTTGCTCACAGTCTCCCTCCTCATACACCTCTGAATGCGTCATCATTCCTTCAAGGTTTCCATTGTATTCAGTGGACCAGAGATGATGTTGGCCCAGGGTGGAAAGGTGGCATGAGATGGAGTCAGCTCCACTCAGAACTCTGGCATAAGTTAAACCCCAACCTTACTTTACAGAGAGCTCTGCATGGAATCCTGAGAGTGAACTTGGCCATAATATTATGGTTCTGTTTTTTCTTCCTTGCTTCAGCCTGCCCTGGCCACTCTGCTAAACAAACTTTCAGGCATTCCTGGGGCCACCCATTAACTTTAATTCCATTTCCTGTCACCCAGATTCTCAACAAAATTACTGACAATAAAGAAGGCTTTTTGGAATGTGGTGAGCTTTAAGTGCCGGAAATATCCAGGTAATGACGCCCAATACGCAGCTAGTAATTTGAATCTCAAATATGCCAGTAGGATAGCAGAGTAAGTCCATTTAATGTAATTCTCCAACCAGAAATGTAGGTAAATTCTGGGTTCATATAAAAAAGTTAAAAGCACATAGCTGAGATTGGAAGAAAGAATGGGCTAGCTCCAGTTCAGGAACTAAGAGAGAAATTAAGGCCAGAGAGAGAAGAGCAGGCTGATGTCTGCATGTTCTGCTTCTTCGTATAGACCTTATGCATGCAGGGGCTGGAGCTAGAACTCCAACATCACCTTGAAGCCAGAAACCTAAACTCAGGAGCCAGCACAGACATTCTCTGCATAAAGACTATGAGAGCTGCTCAGTCCATTCAAAGGGTTGGGGAAGTGAAGAAGATAGACATTTATCTAAGGCCTCAGATACAGAAAACATCAACACCTCTGAAACATAGGCCCCCCATTCTCAGAGCTGAGATGTCCAGGTGGTCACTTACCTATACTCCCTGTATGAAACAGAAACTGCAGGGTGAGTAATTCATAGAAACCCTGGTGCAGGTTGGATATTGGCGTAAGTTCTAGGACCCCATGAGAAACAAAATTAAAATCACTCCAAAGGGAAATTTTTAACAAATCAGAGCAAACAGTATCCCAACCAAAACGAATAATAATTCTGAGGAAGTTGCTTTCATTATTTAAATATTACTCAATGTATTTTCCCAGCCGTGCCGTTTTTGAAGAATTCTTAAAACACAAGCAAACAACTCATTTACATCCTACATATCCCACCATCCAGAGCAAAATTTACTTGAGAACTGCACCAATGGAAAACAGAAAGTACTACAGAGAGGGAACAAGGTATTTGCTATAAGAAACTTGAAAGTAAGAAAGATAATGTCTGATTTTTAATTATCGTGAATTTTATTTAAAACTTTTGGAACCCGATAATGGAGAAAACATATGCAGAAATGAAGACTTAAATATCTAGAGATTTATAAATCTCTTATCTATAAAATCTTTATGAATCTCTCTTTTAAATAAAATCCTAGAGAACTGAGAGAATTTCAGTTGTTTAACATTCCTGTTCAGCTATTGAGACTCATCAGGAGCATCTTGATTTTCATGGAAGGACCCACAAAGAGAGGGCCATTTTGCCAAAAGTCCTGCTCCTCTTTTGACTTGTTCATTGTGTTTGTGTTTTCAATTTGAGTCTTTTGTTTTGGCACATTAGGTAGCACCTGATGTAGCCTACTGCCTACTCCCTCATCCACGCATTTGCTCATTCAAACAACGTTTATTGAGTTGAGATACTTTGGTTAACAATAAATAATGTTTAGATGACTGAATATGCTTATTGTCATAGTGAGTGTTAAGTACTGAGAAGGATCACAAAAGGTATGATTCCAGCCCCAAAGAAGCTTATAATAGTGTTGAGGATATAAGATATGCCGATGAAATAGCTAATTTATTATATGGGATGGTCTCTATATTTGAAAATGGGTATTTATAGATAATGAGAGCTTACGGAAGACAAGGGAGAGTTTGTTGTGGGCTGAATATATCAACAAATACAGTATATTTGAGATGTGATTTGAAATCAACCTTAAAGAAAGAAGAGGACTTAATCAGATATATGAATAGGGTCAAAAAAGTCATGGTAGTAGCATGTGCTTAGCGGGTGTGGCCAATATTTGCATTTTTAATTGGTGATGTTATTCAAAGATAACTCAAACGTAACTTTGCTTCCATGAGTCCGTTCTCGGTATCCAATATTCAAACAAAATGTTGAATCCTGCTTCAGTAGAATGAATGAATAAAGAAGTCTTTAATGAAGAGATTGAATGAAATGGAGAAGGAAAAGCTTTCATCCTACATGACACAACAAAACTGAATTATGCATTTAATTTTCTCCCTCCAGAAAATTCCTCTTCCTCTTTCTGCCCATCTCTTTTCTCCCACCACTGGCCACCCTCCAACAGCCATCTTTCCAGATCTTTCCAGATCTCTCCAACCTAGTTTAATTGTACCACAATTTAAACATCTCACAGGGTCTCCAGCATGCAACCCCACAACTTATTCCACAAACATGAACAAAGGCGAGGCCTTGAGTAGTCATTATAAACAATATGAGGTAGACAGAAGTGACTTAAGAGATCATTTTTTTTTCTGTTAGATAATAAAAACATGAATACAGGAGTCTTTAGGAAACTAGAAAATCCAGAAAGAATTCATTGATAATGATTTATTTGTTACTTCCAAAATAAAATGTGATAAGAAGGCTAAAGACTCTCACAGATGGACTTTTCCAAAAGTTGCTTTCAAACCCTTGGTACAGACAACTTCACTCTTTGGGTGTTTGATAACCCATCTTTTCTTCTTTACTTTTTTCTTTCTTTGCAGACACATACACTAGCACCAATCTTTCAAATAATAAGAAACTTCCCATAGGTCCTTTACCAGGCAAGGTTAAGCTCTAACAACCCAAACAGATTTCTGGATAAGATGGCTGGTTGAAAGCACAGGAAAAAAGCTAGGTTTCTTTTTTTCAACAGGCATGTAATGGGTAATGGGGGAAGTGGTTAAAAAAGTCACTTTCCACGTGGGGCCAAGGTTAAGATTGAGATTTTAGAGGCCAGAAGAGCAAAATAACTACAACAATCCACATGTTTTTGAGAGCAGCCCTTTGTATCTGAAGGATTGATTTTTCCCACAATTTTTTTCAGTAACCCAACTCGTGTCTTTATTAAACAACCAAGAGAATACAGTGTGGCAGAGAAGGCTTAGATTTCCTTAGCCCCAAGTCAGGTATTCTCTATTTACTGTCCACTCAAATTAAAAAGAATTTTACAAGAGCAAATGGAATACAGTCTACTGTACTTTTATTTCAACTCTTTACCTGGATGCTTTGTTTACAATTCTCCACTGAAGTGTCTTCATTAATAGATTTTGAAGAACATTTCATTAAGTTGAAAGATTCATTCACTATATTAATTTACTTTAATTTGGAAGAGCCAAATCATTTAGCCAAATTTGTTTCTGTATTGCCAAAGCAGTGTATGCTGAACTAAATGATACTTGGCATTTTTTCGCTCTAGTACCGACTCAACGGGAAGGCAGAACAAGAATACCTACCCATTCATCCAGGGAAGAAAAAGTCACTTAGCCTCTGTAGCTGCCCCAGTCCCTTCTCTAAAAATAATGCAAGCCACCATTTGTTCTGAGACTGACTAAATATCCAGGCTCTAGAAATAGGCTGGAAACTTTCAGAGGCATGGGAACACTCTATTATGAGAGCTGGAAACCAAATACTCCCTGCTTTAAATCCACTCAAATGTTTTTATTTCTTTCATTGTTCTTGTTCCTCCATATCTATTTCTTTTCTCGTCTGTTGGCCTGCAATTTTATCTTTTCCTATGCCTTGCTTTTCTAGTAACCTGCTCTTTTCCTCATTTCTTGTTTCAATTTACTGATGCATATTGCCTTGCATAATTTTTCTAACTTTTTCTTTCTTTTTCTCAGAGATAATGCAGAAACAATGTATTAGGAAATATTATCATTTCCCCCAGCCTAAGAGTCCGCATCTATTTTTTTTAAACTTTAGATGCATTTGGGGAGAATCAGGATATAGACATGCACACATTACAATTCCTTGGTTAAAAGCAATAAAATATAGTTGTGTTAGATTAAGCAAGAAAAGAATGTATTGGAGGGATATTGGGAATCTCCTGGTAACCAAGGATAGCATATGCTGTCTACAAAACCTCCCTTGAGATCAAAAGACACACATATGTTGAGAGCAGAAGCATAGAATAAGATATCCCATACAAATACCAAAAAAGATCTGGGATAGTTACACTAATATCACACAAAATAAACTTTCAATCAAAAACTGCTGGAAGAGGCATAGGAGGACATTATATAATGATGACAAGTTCAATTCATCAAGAAGATATAACAACTATAAACGTAAATGTACCAAACAACCCTCAAATATATGAAACAAGCATTGACAGGATTAAAGGGACAGATAGTTCTATAGTAACAGTTGGAAACTTCAATACCCTGCTTTCAATAATGGATAAAATATCTAGACAGATGATCAACAGAAGGGTAGGGGCTTGAAAACCGCAATAAACCAACTCAGCCTAACAGACCCATATAGATCACTGCGCTCAATGACAGCAGAATACACATTCTTCCCAAGCACGCATGGAACATTCTCCAAGATACACCATATGTTAGGCCCCAATATAAGTATCAGCACACGTTGGAGAAATTGAAATTATACAGAGCATCTTCTCTAACCACAATGGAATGAAAAAATCAGTAACAGAATCATTCACCCTCAGATTTGCTTCACATGATATAGGAGCTATAATGGGAAAAACGTATAATTCATCATTGAGACAAGTGGGATAGGGGCCCTATCACACTTGTCATTGATAAAGCGTGTGTTCTCTTTCCCATGGGACAGGGCTAGGGAGGGAAATGACAGGACCAGCTAATTCATAAGTGCCATCTATTCATTAGTGTGCGAGTTTTTTGGCTAATCTTTGGGCAGTCTGTGATTCTGCCTGAAGAAAAGATTTCCTTTAAGTGTTGAGTGGAGCCAACATGAAAGGGATGTTTAAAAGGATCCCACTATGGTGGGCTTGGCGGTAACCTTCCCCTCCTGCCAGTATTGAGGCTGGGTATTTCCATGGGGTGTGTGCAAACCAAGGCCCCAGGTCCCCAGAATTTAATCTGTTTTGATTGGTTCAGACATCTACCTAGCACTTTATTTGGCTTTTGTATCCTTCTGCCTTTTACTTCATTCTTCATTATCACTATGAGACGATTTGGTTTTCCCCTTCAGAGGTTGGAACATGGATATCAATACCTCTTAAGTTTTACATATCACAGATCAGTTTTACATGTCAGGGTCAGGGACACCGAACTATTTCCAATGACTTGGAGACACCATTTGAATATGTGATTAACAATATGTTGAATGTCGAAGTGTGTATCGGGCTCATTATACCTGCTCTAGTAGGTTTCAAGCTGCAAAGATTTAAAAATCTTTATCTTTGAATCATTTTTCTGTTCTGTCCCTTGGTGTCAGACTGTTAATGTGCAGTCTGGCACCTGCAAATAATGTGGCTTTTGTAACCAATTATGTTTACCATGTCGTTATATACACAGAGAATCTTAAAGACAAAATAGTGATCCTACAGTTCCTCCTGAAGTGAGTAACTACACTTCTTACATGTCCCTACTCTTTTCTTCATGTGTTAGCTACATTTCTCCTGGTCCTGTTTGTATTAAATATTTTTGCAATGATATTAGATTGTGTGTATCCCAGTAAGCTACCACAATGCTTTATGAAACAGGGTAGGATATTAGTGCGTGTAAGTAAAATACATATGTAGTTCGCTTACGTGCAGTGTTTTATGTTTTCTGCACTGAATTCATTGCTCCTTTTGCCTTCAGGGATTTGAATGAAAATATCAAAAAGGCAACATCTTCAATTCTGAAAATTTAGTATGGGTCGGGTATATATACATATATATATATATATATAATTTGTAAACTAATACTATAAAGTCCTAGAAGTGAGGAACTGTATCTTTCAAATTTAATTTTTATTGTAAGCAGCAGAGTAGCAAACATAAATGGTTGCCTATTGAAAATTTGTATTCTAATTTGGAATTCTCATAAATACCTGTTTTTCCTTCTAATCTTATGATAATAAGGCCAGTTGATTATCTTCTATTTAATGCTTCAATTTCATAACAATGAAGTATTTGTTATGAACAAAAAGGAGACAAAAATATATCTTTCTTTTTTCAATGGAGGCTGGGATAGTAAAGAAAAATGAAAAATCAAATACCTATTGAGGAACCTATAATTTTCTATATATTGCATACTTTTGTTTCAGTAACTGATGTAAAATTCCTAAAAGGATGCTGTCACATATCATTATGCCCATCTGACATACTGAAGTAAGGGAATTGTATAAAACTTGCCCAAGGTTATCCAGCTAATAAGTGATAGAAGTAAGAATTAAACCCAGAGATATCTATCTCCAAAGCTTTAGCTCTTCTCTTCCCATCATCCACTTTTAATAGCTAATGCTTTCCTGCTTTTGAATATGACTAAGATTTCCAAATAGCCTGTCAACATTGCTTTTTAATCAGATAGAAAAATTACTGTTGATTCTCTAAAGACATACTCCTTTCCCAGCGATTGTAGTTGTTCAAACGAAATTTCCAGACACTGGTAATCATATGGATGGAGACCAAGAACAGAACTCAGGGATGTCTCTGGCAGTCAGTAAAGACCAGTTGGGTTCATTGGTGATATTTACTATCATTCCTTCTAGACTAAATTAATCTTATTAATAACATCCTAATACTTTACAGTATTGCCTTTCCCTGATTATTTCTTCTTCCTCCTTCTATCACTCTCCTTTATGTTTTCCCATATCATTATTATTATTGACAATTTTTGTGAATTAAAGTCAGTGATTAGTATTCAATAATATTAATCACAAAAGCAGAGACTCTTAGATCACAGCAAAAAAATGAAATAGAGGGGAAAGTTATGAGTTATAAGTACATGAATGCACACACACACACACACATGCACATAATATACTGTTTGTAGCATTTCTCCACAATCTATTCAGTATCTGCACATTTATTGTATCTTAGAAGTAAGGCTAGAAATGAGCATAATATTCTTTTTACAAGTTACAGAAAATAAACCCAAATATGGAAATCAATAGCAATGAGAATAGCGAAGAAAAACTACAACAAGGAATTTAGATGTTATTTTTGTTTTCTAGCTATGATGCCAAATATTGAATTTTCAACTTAAGACAAGGAGGTTGTAAAAAGATGTATTAGTTTGCGAGGACTGCCATGACCAAGTACCACAGACCGAGTGGGTTAAAGAAGAAATTTATTTCTCATGGTTCTGCAGGCTGGAAGTCGGTGTCAGCAGAGTTGATTTCTTCTGAGGCCTCTCTCCTTGGCTTGTAGATGGCTGTCTACTCCCTGGGTCTTCACATGGTCTTCCCTCTCTGTGTGTCTTTGTCCTAATGTTCTCTCTTTATAAGGACAGTGGTCACATTGGATTAGGGCCCATCCATATGACCTCATTTGACCTTAGTTACTTCTTAAAAGGCCCTATCTCCAAATTCAGTCATAACATGAGATACTGGGCATTAGGATTTCCACATCTGGGGGGGACACAATTCAGCCAATAACAGAAAAGTAATTTAAACAAATAAGTAACTACTTCTTCCAGGGAGTTACTTAAGGGTATGGATTTATTCAAGAACAACAGTAACAGCAAGGATTTACATAACAACGTACATTATACAAGTGATTTTAAATTAATCATAACATCCTGTGAGGTGAGCATTAAATGAGATTGAGCAAAATTGAGCAACTCACCCAGAATTACATATTTCCAAATCCAGAATTCAAACCGTGTAATTTCCAGTTCCAGACTCATTCTACATCTTACCACGAGAAACAATATCCACTTCCAAGGGATCTGCTCATTAACTATTCTATGTTATGCATTCATTTTATTTTTTGAAATGAATTTTGAGTCTTCATTTTGCTTAGTTTCAGAAATTATATGGGGATAGAATGGAGTTGCATATTGTTAGTGAAATTCATACATGGGGAAGGAAATTGAGTCCAGAAACTTCAGCGATGTTTCCTTGTAGAAGGCAAATAACAGAACAAGAAATACTGTCATTCTTTTGGTTAAGTGATCTTTCCGAAAGCTCTACAAGCATCAATTTCAAGAAGCCCAGTGTTTTTCAAACTTTCAGCAATGGGCTCTGCAGGGTCCTTTAATGAAATCTAGAGACTTCTTAGCTTCACATTCTAATCTGCTTACAATCAGAAATTCCAACTGTTCTTTGAAAGGAAATCAAGTGAAAATCATAGCTGGTAATTTGGGAGTTTCTTCAGGGCCCAGGCAAAACCCAATGCATACAATAATAATCATTGTTAATTGCATCTTTGAAAAGGATTAATCAAGTATCAAAGAAGTACATAAATTGGAAGAAGTTATGATCAGAGAGAAACATAGATCACAAATATTTGATTAATGCTCAAATATATATGAGTTTAAATTTGGTTAAGCTAATTTCCCTTCTCATAGACACCTTCCAATTCACCTCCACAAAGAAACCAGAAAAATCATCTTCCAACACAAGATTTACTGTGTTCCTTTGATTAAAAACCCACAGTCACTTCTACATTACTCCACCAAACTTTGCGATGAGAGAAAAGTAGCTATTATATATTGTCTTGGATTAGACCCCCAGCCACACTTTGATTTATCCTATTGGAAGCAACGGAGGGTCAATCCTGTAGAATCTTGTCTTGTTTCTCTACGGAATCAAGTCAAGGGACTCACGTATAGCTGGAAAAATATTTGTGCTGAGTTGATTTTTAAAAAAAAAAATTTTATTTATTTATTTGAAAGAGAGAGAGCATGAGCAGGAGGGGCAGAGAGAGAGAGAATCCCAAGCAGACTCCGTGCTGAGCACAGAGCCTCTCATAGAGCTCAATCTCACATGACCTGAGCTTAAACCAAGAGTCAGAGGCTTAACCAACTGCACCACCCAGGTGCCCCTGTGCTGAGTTGATATTTTTAACTTTACCAAAAATTTTTTAAAGATTTTATTTATTTATTTGGGCACCTGGGTGGCTCAGTTGGTTAAGCGACTGCCTTCGGCTCAGGTCATGATCCTGGAGTCCCTGGATCGAGTCCCGCATCGGGCTCCCTGCTCGGCAGGGAGTCTGCTTCTCCCTCTGACCCTCCCCCCTCTCATGTGCTTGCTCTCTCTCATTCTCTCTCTCTCAAATAAATAAATAAAAAATCTTAAAAAAAAAAAAAAGATTTTATTTATTTATTTGAAAGAGAAAGAGAGAGAGCATGCAAGCACAAGTTGGGGGGGCAGAAGGAGAGGGAGAAGCAGGGTCTTCGCTGAGAAGGGAGCCCAACATAGGGCTCAATCCCAGGACCCTGGGATCATGACCTGAGCCTAAGGCAGGCACTTAACCCACTGAGCCACCCAGGTGCCCCTAACCGTTACCAAATTTTTATCACTAAGACTTATCTCTACAATCTCAAAGCAAAAGATCTGCTTGCCTTCCATTTTCATTTTGTAATCTTGACTAGGAATATAAAGGGAAAAATTGAGAGGTAGCCATTCTTCTGGTGGCTAACATAGCAAGCACAGATAAATAATCTGTGGAGATATTTTTTCTTTTCTTATTCTTGGAGTTTGAAACAGTTTTGCAAAATAAAATTCCATAAAAACCTAGAAACCTAGATACATATCAGTAATGGATTGGTTAAATAAATGGTTATATTCATGCAATGGAAAACTGTACAGACATTAAGAAGAACGAGATTTTCTTTTCTAATTGAATTCATCAATGCTTCAAAAACAATGTTATATAATAGTTTAGGAGCACCTAGGTGGCCCAGTCAGTTAAGCACCTGACTCTTGATTTCAGTTCAGGTCTTGATTTCAGGGTCCTGAGATTGAGCCCTGTGTGGGGCTCTGTGCTCAGTGGGGAGTCTCTTGAGATTCTCTCTCTCCCTCTGCCCCTTCCCTGTCTAATTTTATTTAGTCATTAAATAAATCTTTAAAAAATAGTTTAACAATGTGATATAGCAGTTTTTATTTAACATTATATTGGGCACCCTCATCTTGTCCTGCATTTATTGCCAATGTTACTGAAATTTTACCGTTTATGTCTTTCTTATTTAGATTGTGGAAGCATACATCTACTCTTATTTTACTATTTTTTAAATTGGAAATAAATATTGAATTTTATAAATTATCTTTTGGGGATGTTTCAAATGATTGTATAGCTTTGTTCTCTTTTGACCTTGTTATATGGTAAACTATATTTTGTTACATTACATTATGTTATTTATTATATATTATATTATGGTTACTATATTACACTTATTATAGTATAATCAAAGTAGCATTTTGTTTCAGAAATAGACAAGCCAATCAGTGGAACAGGAAGCATCTTAAATTAAAATGAGATCCAAGGGGCACCTGGGTGGCTCAGTCGTTAAGCGTCTGCCTTCGGCTCAGGTCATGATCCCAGCGTCCTGGGATCGAGTCCCGCATCAGGCTCCCTGCTCCGCGGGAAGCCTGCTTCTCCCTCTCCCATTCCCCCTGCTTGTATTCCCTCTCTCGCTGTGTCTCTCTCTGTCAAATAAATAAATAAAATCTTTAAAAAAT